>NW_027152833.1:72706-73402 GCF_002600585.1 Cystoisospora suis
AAGGAGAGGAGAGAATGCTTACATTTGAATCACGTCTCTTTGTCTCCAAGGAAGTGCCGAAGGCGAAGAAGTACTTGCTTCCTTGTCCGTTCACTTCTGTTTTTCTCTTTTATACCACGGACTGCCTTGGGTCAGGGACAGTAGCTGTGCGAAAATGTCGGGCCACTCCTCCTTTGTACTACAGGTGCATCTACTCCGCAGCAGGTTTTCGGAGAGGTAGCCAGATAGGTATATCCGTAGGCGTCCACATCCACTACGTACATACAAAAGCTAGACTTCGTAGATAGATCATACACATACCCACAGGGATACACGTCTCAAACGTACATGGTAAGAATCAGTAGATAGATAAATACATCTATGTGTAGCTACACACATCTCATACGATTATACAAAGGTGAAAACAGTAAGTTTATGTGGGAATAGTAGGCGGTGTGGATGTCGTCTCGTTGCTTCTGTACTGTGGCTCCAAGAGATGTACGTTGTCGGAGATGTATGGCTTGAAGGCGATAGACGATTTTTCACAGACTGATTTCAAGAAGTCTATCCATCTTCATTTTTCTATTCTGCCTTCTGCCAAACTGTCGTCTCATTTGCAATGGTCACGTGTACCGGCCTCTGCTTCGTTTCGGTCTGCTACCGAGGGGAACTGTAGCAGGCTGCTGAAGAAAGCTACATATGTATAGACAGAGAGAG
>NW_027152834.1:0-397 GCF_002600585.1 Cystoisospora suis
CGGCCATGCTAGGGAAAATTGGAGCAAGGCCAAAACTCCTCAAGAAGGCGTATTCCTTCTCAGGGATCTCTGGACCACCCCTAGAGACATTGTACTGGGTGCCCAGAGTCAAACTAAAGGTGGGAAACTGGGAAGGATACCACCATCTACTTGTTGCAGCATTAGGGCACGACCTGATCTTGGGCCTAGACTTCTGGAAACACGCAGGATTGACGTGGAATAGCGCCACAGGCGAATTTGGTCAAGCCACACATCCCTCAGGGAGTGTGCAGACCACTGCAGAAGAATGGACAACCAAGCTTAATGACTTAGCCCCGGGCCCAACCTCCAACTTACGACTTGTGGAGAATGCCGGCAGGCAGGCCACGTGGGAGAGAGGCGACCCGGAGCGGAAGAA
>NW_027152835.1:0-133 GCF_002600585.1 Cystoisospora suis
GAAGGAGGAGAGTTTGAGGGAACGTACGGAGGTCTGAGTGGTAGTGTTGTAGAGGCAGTTTCTCTTCAAGGTGAGAGAAGATTCCGATGGACGGAGGAAAGATTTCGTTCTCTTTCTCTCTATCTAAGGTATC
>NW_027152835.1:279-5596 GCF_002600585.1 Cystoisospora suis
ATGAAGAAGAAGAGGAAGAAGGACAGACACGAGGAAAGATAAGAGATAAGAAAGAGAAGAAGAAGAAATGATGAGAGGAATTGAAAGAGCAGCATTCGTGTCAGTAGAAGAGGAAGAAAAAGAAGAAGAACACTAGAAGGAAGGAAGGAAGCGATGGCTTCTTTCTTTCTTTGTCGAACGGTCAGCACCCTCTCTGCTTGTGTGTTTCTCTGCTTTAAGTCCTTCTCCAAGTCTCTTAGGAAGAAAGAAAGAAAGAAAGAGAAAGAAAGAGATAAGGAAGAAAGAAAGAGATAAGAAAGGATTGAAGCATAGCATTAAGGGCGGAGAGAGAGAAGGAGAAGGGAAAGAAAAGAGAAAGAGACCAATTCTTTCTTTCTTTGTCTTATATGGAGGTTTGTATCTATCATAGATTGCCCTTTACAAGGCGATTGAATCTCGTGGCGTTCTCTCCTTTAAAGCGAGCTGTTGCATGCGTCTTTTCTTTTTTCCTTCCTTTCTACTTCTTCTTCTTCTTTGCTTTTCTTTCTGCTAGGTCAGTCGGTTTGGCGAACCACAGAGAGCCGTCTCTTCTTCGTTTGGCTATTCAAAGGATGCATTCGAAGAAAAGTTTCTCTTCTTTAGTGAAGGAGGATATCTACCTCTTCTCTTCATAGACTCGCATATCTAGGAGTATAGACATACATACAGAGACATGTATATTCATACATACGTCGTTATAGACATATATACATCTATGTACATATATACATGTATATACATATGTATTGCATGTATGGCGGTAGGTGATATACGCCGTACACATGTTGGAATGTGTCCGAGGGATCTCTCCCGTTCCAAAACTCGAGAAAGCACCTCGTTCTTCTCTCTCTCTCTGTCTTCGAAAGATGGAGAAGATACTCGACCGTATCACGACTCTTTTTAGCTTTTCTTCTTCTGTACATCAACCCTAGCTGGACGTCTTATTTTCTCTATATACCTATATCTATCTGACTGTATCTATTTAGCGCTTTATCTCTCTATATACATCTATCTGTCATTATCCATCTCCCTGCCTACATAGCTATCTATCTATCCATCCAGCGATCTAGTTACAGCTAGCTAGCTAGCTATATGTCTATCTCTCTAGGAAGGCCTCTAGTTAGAAAGAGATGTAGTCAGCAGGCATCAGCAGGCTTTAATTTCTACATGCTGATGATTGTCCCCTCCGTAGGTTTAATTAGGGAAGGAACACTATTGGCGAGTAAATTTCCCTTTTCAAAACAGAAGAAAGGCAAGAGAATGAAGCTACCCTTGTCTATACTGTATGGCTCGATATGTGTCTAAGGCAGCTAGCTCACTAACTAGCGAACGCTGACCCCTCTCGATGTCTTTCCGTGTTCTTTCTCTCCGATCAAAAAGGACAAGGGGCATGGGTCTACACACATCCACTTATGCAAACACACGCAGTCGTACATTTGGAGAGAGCAAGAGACAGAAGCTTTGCGAAGTTTGACCTTTACTACTTGAGAGAAGAGGTGGTCTATGAAGTAAAGGAAAGAGAGACAGGCAAAGAGAGGAGGTCGGTAATAGAAACAAGAGACAGAGACAGAGCGAAAAGAACGGCTTCTTTGTTTGAATGGAAAAGCTCCTCTACACATGAAAGGAGATTTTGCTTCTTTCCTGTGTTGTCTTTCTCGCCTTGGGTGTATAGAGAGACAGGCGTCTCCCTCTTCACTTCAAGTCTCTGCACCAGTCAGTCTATCACCCCTCATCGATATCTAGCCATCTTTGCTTACGCTGAATCGAACTAGCCATCAAACGTAGGGGGACAGTCGCAGTAGTGGCGATATGTCCTTATGCCCCCTCCCTTACACTACAAGGCTATGAACATGAAATACACAGACCACCCCAGTACATAATTTCTTCTCTCTTCCTTTCTTTTGTCTTTCCTTGTCAGCTGTTTCTCTTTCCAACTTCTTCGTTCCTTCTACCAAAATAAGAAGAATAGAAGAAGAAGAATAGTCTCTGTCTCCCCGCTAGTCTTGGCTGAGCAAAGACTCGTCACATCTTGTAAGGATTGTCTCTGTGCATGTGCATGCATACTATACTTCCATCTATAGCCGCTACTCACCATCGATAGTAGTTGCATCGATTGTCTCGTGTCTTCTTCGCTCTCCTCTCCTGGTTCGGCGGCAACAGGAGTGTGTTATACTGAGAAGAATAAAAAGGATTTCTTTCTCTCCCTTCAAAAGAGAGAGAGGCTCTTCAAAGAGATCTCCGTCAACTTTCCTCTTCACTGTGTATGTGTGTGGCGAGCTTGCTTGTGAAAGCTGAGCTCTTCTGCCCTGAGGCAACGCCGCAGTGACTTTTTCTTCCCAATGACGTATGCGCAGTGGCCCCACGGTGTACGTACACCCCATGAAATGGCTGAAGGCGTTCCAAGGTTTCTCTTCCTCTCGTCTTGTATCGAGATTTTGACGTGAAGTAAACTTTCTCTCTTCGCTCCAATGAAAAAGAAGAAGACAGCAGAGGACAGGGAGATAGGGACTATGAATGGAGTCGTTTTAGATATACGAAAGCCCATCTAGCTTTCTGTCTGTCTATCTAATAAAGTAAATCTGTCTGTATGTCTGTCTGTGTATAGAGATGCAAGATTTCTCTCCTCGTGCTCGTCGGGTGTATATACACCGGGTGCCCTCCTTAGCACTCATCACTTTTTCTGCTTCTCTTCATTGCCTATTCTCTCTCTCTTCTTTCCTTCTTTCTCTCCACTTTCAGTCGTTGAATCTTGTCGAACGAAAGGAAGATTTTGGTCATCTTTCTTTTGGCTAGCTAAGACTACGTCAAGAAGGGGAGGAGGAGAGATTCTTCTTGATCTTCTTCTACCAGTCGGGTGAGAAGAGAAAAGACTTCTTTCATGTGAAGCGCACTCTTCCTGGAGAGGGAAGAAAGAAAAGTCCATCTGAAAGAGCGAAAGCGCATGAAGAAGGAGAAAGAAAGGAAGAAATGTGAGAGAGAGAGAGAGAGAAAGAAAGAAAGAAAGGAATACCCCGAAGTGTAAAGCATAGGAAAAGAAGAAAGAAAGCATGTAGTACAACAAGAAGAAGAGGAAAGAGGAGAAGGGAAAGAGAGACCTTTCAGCGAGGAGTTAGGTGCCCGCGTCTATTAGGTCTCTCCTCCTTCACTCTCTTCTCCCCCTAAGACGTAGACTGACAACGCAAGAGAGGACAAGAAGAGCGGAAGAGAAGAGAAGTGTTAAAGAGACGAAGAAGAAAGGAGGAGAAGAGAAAGTTCTTCTTACAGGACCCGAAGCGGCGAGAAGCCAAAGCTCAGCATGGCTGCGTGTAAGAGGCGTGCGAACCATCGCACAGAAGAAAAGAAGAAATTTGATAGAGAAGAAGAAGAAGAGAAAGGACAGGAAAAAGAGAAGACGACAGAGAGGAAGCCAAGAGAACAAGGAGAAGAAAGAGGAGGAGGAGGAGGAGAAGAAGAAGAAAAGAGATCTTATCATGTAGAGAAAGCCCTCACCCCGATGGGGACAATCTCAACTGGGAAGAACCTGAGTGAGAAAGAACTTCTATCCTCTTCATCTTCTCGGCAGTCTAGTGAATTTTCTTCAAGAGAAAGAAAAGATCAATTCCACCCTCCACGAGCTCATCCAAATCACTCCTCCTCCTCCTCCTCTTCTTCTTCTCGAGTCTTAGTTCTTATTCCTTCTAAAGATCGGGCGTCTCAGCTCTTTCTCTGTCTTCATTCTTTCTTCTCTTCTCTGCATCTCCTACCCTCTTCTTCTTCTCTCCCTTCTTCTTTCCCTTCTTCTTCTTCTCCCCCTTCTTCTTCTCCCCCTTCTTCTTCCGGTGCTGTACCCCAAGGTCACGTCCAAGACGAGAAATCCCCGTCTCCTTTCAAGTCATGTCTCTCTTCTTCTTCTCTTTCTCCGTCGGCTTCTTTCTCTTCTGCTTCTGCATCTTCTTCTATTCGCCAAAGTTTCTCTTCTTCTTCTCCGTCTTATCATCGAGAAAGGGTCAAGAAATCTTCACGAGAGAAAGCAGCTCTTTTTCCTTTCAGCCCTGTTCAGGTGTATGTACACGTCATTTACAGAGCGTCATCTCCCCAGTTTGCTACCTCTTACGAATATGCTAAAGAGATTCTCTCAAATCTTCTTCTCCGTCCACAGAAAGAATCCTCTCTACCAACGAACACTCGCTCTTCACCCCCTCCTATCTCTCAAGAGAAAGCTACCGATCTTCTTTCTCATCTTTCTTCATCTTCCTCTTCTCCTTCTCTTTCTTCCTTTTCTTCTGTCTCTCCTAACTCAGAGTGTTCGTCTCGTCGGCTCTTTCCTTCTATCTCGGCCTCTTCATACACACCTGTCCCGTCTTCACACATAGATATATCTTCTTCTTCCTTCTCTGGTGTATCTACACCTCATGACTCTTGTTGCAGTGATAAGCAATCGCATTTGAATTCTCTCTCTTCTCCCTCTTCCGCTGGGGACAGTCATGGTTCTTCGAGGTGTATGTACACCCTAGAAGAGCTGGAGTTTCACAGAGAGGGAATCCATGTAGTAGAGGGAGAAGAAGAAGAAGAAGAAGGAGGAAAGAAGAAGGATTACGATAAGAAACGTTCGCCTTCTTCTTCTTCGTTTTCTTCCTGGCTGTCGAAATGCATGCAGTTAACACCGAAAACCAATCACTCGACTTCTTCTTCTCCTTCTTCTCCTTCTTCTTCTTCTCCTTCTTCTTCTTCTTCTTCGTCTCTCCTTTCCTTCTCCAGCAAGTCACGCTATACACACGTTCTCTTCATGGTGGACGACTGTGTGTGGCTCTATCCTTCCGTTTCTTCGTCTCCGTCTTCTCTTTCTTCTTCTTCTTGTTCTTTTTCTTCTTTCTCATCTTTGTATGAAGGGATATCTATCCTTCATCTCCGACCTAATGTGTTGCATGTCTCTCCTCGGCTTCACTTTGGAATAGAATACTCCCAGCCTTCCTCGGAGATTTTTTCTCTCCCTGTCTCTACACCTCTTCTTCTACCGCATCATCTCCTGTCTCATACTTCTTCCAACTCTTCTTTATCTCCCTCTCCTTCTTCTCCTCCTCCTCCTTGTCTTTCTCCTTATACTCGTGAAGGTCTTCTTCAAGAGCAACGGGAGAGACAAGGGGGTGTGCAAGAGAAAGAAGAAGAAGATAGGAGAGAGAAGGAAGAGAGGCTTCGACCTGAAGAAAAGTCATTCTTAACTTCCTCTTGTAAGATAGTAAATGGGAAAGAGAAGAAAGATCTAAATCACCTTCGGCAACATGTAGACGGGTCCAAAGGCGGAGAAGAAGAGAAAGAAGAA
>NW_027152835.1:5638-5887 GCF_002600585.1 Cystoisospora suis
AGAGAGAAGATAGAGAGGAAGAAAAGGAGACAGATTTCTATTCGTATACACAGGAATCACCTTTCCTCTTTTATGCAACAGAACGGTGAGTATAAATTCTCTCTTCGTCTTATATTCGGAGAGGTACTCGTCGCTTAACTCTTGTTACTTGTCTTACATAGGGGAGAAAGGGGGACAGAGTCAAGTGGATATAGACACACACAAATAGAGATAGATACCACCCCAACTTTCTTCATCTTTCTCTCTCTC
>NW_027152835.1:6090-6214 GCF_002600585.1 Cystoisospora suis
CACTTTCTTGCTTTGTCTTGTTTAGTATGTGTATGAGTAAGTAGACGTGATTAGGCGTGTGTAGGAAGATGCATCCATGAGGATGTATGAACACGCATATGTGTGTATACGTGTGTATATGTAT
>NW_027152836.1:0-145 GCF_002600585.1 Cystoisospora suis
TCCTCCTACTACTACTACCACTAATAGTACTAGTAGGGCCTCCCGGTGCCTTCCTTGGAGTCGTGAAGAGACAAGCAGAAAGACAGAGACAAACACGATTAAGGGCCACGGCTGAAACAGCACATCTTCTATACAGAGAAGCTAT
>NW_027152836.1:291-1113 GCF_002600585.1 Cystoisospora suis
CTCATTACCTCCTACTCTCTTTATCACGGCAATCTTTGCCGCCAGAACCCTTCTATTTCTCATTCTCAACTTCCTTCTTCTTATGAGGTATTCTATGTATAAATGTATGTCTAGGTCTATGCATATGTATGTACACATATATATATATGTAGATATACGTGACTGTATGTGTTTGTGTATGTTTATATTTACCTGGCGCACATAGGCACTGATAAGATCCAGGTGTATTAAGACAGATATGCTGACACCCCCCCCCCCTTGCTTGTAGTCTCTCCCCTCCATCATAGGAGGTAACGACCATCCTCATCTCTTGACACTCGTTGATATCTTCGCATTCCTTCCCATTAGGTTTAAGACGATACCCATCATAGCAACTGCATGCATAGCCAGGCGAGAAATCCTTGCAGATTTGCTCGCATCCCGCTATGCCTACAGCACATTCGTCAATATTAGAGCACCCCGTCCCTTTCGTTCTTCCGTCTCCCTCGAAGCCTTCTCTGCATGTACACCTGGGAATGGCGTTGATGATCTCGAACACCGATTCAGGGAGGACGTCTGAGAAGCAAGTCGCGTTGGGATCGCAGTAGTGACGCGCTAGACAGCAGATGCCTTCTGTCTTAGGGTCGCATGTAGACAAATCAACGGCTAGCTGCCCGAGATCTTGGAGCTTTATCAACTCGCCATTCCCAAGAGATGGAGGCCTTGAAGGAAGAGAAAGAGACGGTAAGGATGAGGAAGAGACAGCGTCTCGAGAGACAAGAGAAGTCGCCGGGGGGTAGGTGTAGGTGGTGGTGAGGCTGCCTTGGGGGAGGGGGGGAGAAG
>NW_027152836.1:1254-1415 GCF_002600585.1 Cystoisospora suis
TCCTCCTCCTCCTTGTCTTTCTTTTCGCTGAAAAGATGAAGAAGAAGATAGACTAGAATACACCGATTGGTTTGTACTACTATTCGTATTAGTGCTATTACGATTACTAGTACTATTACTATTTCTGCTGCCTATAGCAGAAGAAGAAGAAGGATGATGAT
>NW_027152836.1:1560-1711 GCF_002600585.1 Cystoisospora suis
CTACTACTACTGCTACTGCTATTTGGTTCGTGCATATGAAGCTCGTCGGTCATGTGAGGCATGGAGTCTTCTATTCTTGGAGATGAATCGACGAAAGAAGAAGGAAAGGGGAAGCCTGCAAAGAGATACAGAGATAAGCAGATAGATAGAT
>NW_027152837.1:0-293 GCF_002600585.1 Cystoisospora suis
GTTGTGCAGCACTTCCCCCCTGTCGACACGTTCTCCTGGGCTTGCTAGCCCTTCTGTTGGAGTCCTTTCGGTCGCGTGAAGCTCATTAGCCTTCCCTAGAAGGCCTAGAAGCTTTCGAATGCCCCTGGGACTTCCCCCTGAGGTACCGGCGTGTCGCCTGGCGCGCCCTGCTGCTTTATGCGGTCGGCTTCTGCCCTCTCTGGGCACTTGCCGAGTCCATATGCACTCCCTGTAGGGCTCTCCTGGTTTGTTCCGCGTATGCGGAGGTCCTGAAGTCCGTAACTCGCTGTACA
>NW_027152838.1:0-5569 GCF_002600585.1 Cystoisospora suis
TAATCTATCTATCTATCTATCTTTAATCTATCTATCTATCTATATATCTTTAATCTATCTATCTATCTATATATCTTTAATCTATCTATCTATCTACACATGCATGACTACGTATTGATCTACATATATATATATATACATGTGAAGGCTTTGTTATATATGTATATATAGATAGATATGTGCGGGTGTTGTGTGTTTTATCTTCTGTGCTGTAGGTCTTTTGCAGGTGTATCTTTTCACGTTACTTGTGACTGCGATCTGCGGCCTCTCATGCTTTTCCACGTGGAAGAATTTAGAAGAAAGAAGATCTTTCACTCCGACAGGAGGAGGCGGCGCTTCTTCTTCCTCGTCGCATGGAATTTCTTCTTTAACGGCTGGGAGTGCATGCGCTGTTGCTCTGTATTTTCTGTCTGTACTTCTCTACAGCATTCACCTCATCTCGTACGCCTCGGTACGTTTCAAAACTCCCCCTCTTCGCATGTATATACCTGTATATATAGATCTATATATATATATATAGGTATCCATATGCGCCATGTCTAGATAGATGGAAAGGCATCTGTCTATGCATTTGGATCTGTTGTGTATGTCTGTGCGTATGTTGAGAAGCGCATTCCATTGTACACACCTGTAGTGAAGGTGCCGAGAGATACTTCAAATCACTACATATGGCTATAGCTATGTTGTGTATAGAGGTGTATACATGCATGAAGGCGTGGGTAGTCTATACATATGCCCTCATACATGTATCTATGTACATACATTTCCGTTTCTGCTTTCTTCTTCGTAGAAGGTCTTGAAGAAGAATACGAAGAAGAAGAAGATTCAGTAAAGTCTAGGTACAGTAAACGTACAGTCAATCAATCCTACACGAGAAATGTGCCTCCCATCTCTGTTCTTTTTCTTCCTCCTTCTTCTTCTTCTTTCTTGTATCTCTTTCCTTCTTTGTGTCTTTCTCTCTCGACTCACTCGCGATTCCATTGTCTCCTTTTAGGTTTGGATTTCTAGACCGAAGTCTACACGCCGGCTGTTTTGTACCATATTGTCATGTACTTCTTTTCTAACTAGCCAAATCAAGAGAGAGAAAGGAAAGAGAGAAAGGCACATGAGAGGGGGTGAGGTATCTATGTCACGAGACCACACATCCTTCTCTATCTCTATGTCTGGCCTATGAGATAGATATCTCACCCTCGTCTCTCCGCCTCTCTGTCCTTTCTGTCAAGCACTTGCTTTCTTCAGGAGGGAGAATTCTCTCTCTCCTGATACCTTATCTTTCCTTGTTGCCTTTCTGTCCTCTTTCTCATCTTTTCCTTCTCCTCCTCATCTTTCTTTTCTTTTGCTCCTTTTTGTGTTTAGGATGGATCGGGATTGAGCGTACTGAAGTTTCTATCTCAGTTGTTTGAAGGCTGCATGCGGGGTTTGGTCTTTGTCCTTATCGCCTCTATTGTAACTAGACACGCTCCAGGAGGCTCTACAAGCAGCAGTGGTAGTAGTGGAGGTCATAGCGATAGCAGGATTTCTTCTTCTTCTTATCAGCATCCTCAGCATGCCTTTGTAAGTCTTTCCCCCGTCACACGACGGAGACCGCTTTCTCTCTCTCTCTCTCTGTACAGATCGCGGCTCTTCATCTCTTTCTCCCCTCTCTCTACATGACGGCATCTCTCTCTCTTTCTTTATAGGTCGATGTATGTCTCTATAAGTGCGGGAGTACGTTTTTATGTTTCACAGAACCACTTGAATGATGCGATGCGGTCTCTCTCTCTCTCTCTCTCGACAGCTTATTTAGAGTATGTATGACTATCTAGAGTATGTATGCCTATTTAGAGTATGCATGCCTATTTAAAGTATGTATGACTATCTCTAACTAGACGTGGATGCTGATGTGAGATACAGGGGGGATGATAAGATAGGACAATACACTTTTCTTGGAGATCCAAGAGGAAGGTCTTAAGCTTGATCTTTCTCTCTACATAAGCTTCACACAGAAGACGTCGGCAGTAAAGGCCTATCCTCTACGGTTCTTTCTCTTATGAAGGGGAAACACCGTACAAAGACAGCTTATATACCTGTAGATATATAGATATACTGGTTGATATGTATATATATTCATATCTGCTAGGTATATATATATATATATAGGTAGGTGTCTGTATTTTTATGTATGGGTAGATATGTACGTGTCGGACATGTCTGGTCTGCTTGTACTTCTTCTGTTGATGGATATACTCATATACATGGAATTCCCTTTTCTATTCACACCTTGTCTACCTGTATATATATTTATAGATAGATAGGTATGTACCGAGGAGGTTTACCTAGCTAGCTAGCCTTAAGTAGGAGACATCTGGGTGTATATACACCGTGGGTGAGTGTGGTAGTAAGCGCACTGCATGGCATTTTATTTTCTATTAGGTAGAATGAATGAACCTTTTCTCTATTCTTCAATTTCTTCTCTTTGTTTCGCTTTCTTTTCTTTTCTTTCCTCTTGTATGTGTGTGTCTAGGCTGTGAAGGTATCGGGTATTTTTCTTGTCTGCCAGTTGGTTTATATCCTCGCCGAATCTCAGGCATATACAAGCGTCTCTGCCTATGCTCGTCTCCGGTCATGTAAGAAGCCTCTTCTTTCTTTATCTATCTAGCTCTTTCTTCTCTCTTTCTCGCGGAGAGAAAGAAGAATGAACTTTAGCCTGTGAAGGAAAAACCTCTTCTTAAGAAACATCTATATAAGTGTGTATAGAGAGAGACATACATGTCTTATGTAAATGAGAAGTACACATACACTACAGAGGTGTTGCATACAATCTTCTCATGGGTGCCTGCATGCACATATATATCTATATCTCTCTATATATACATATATATACGTAGGTATTTATACATACATCTTACACTGAGCTAGAGTCAGTTCTTTTCTTCCCTCTCTCATCAATACATACAGACACAGAGAAAGACTAACTCCCTCTTCAATTTTTCTTTTCTATCTTTAATAAATCTTTAGTGTCTCTTTAACCTATCTATACATGAGGGAAAAAGTGGAGAATGTGTTCGTCAGCTTTCCTTAACGAGACGTAGGTACCTGCATCTGAAAAGGAGAAACCGACAGACTTTTCTTTTTTTCCCACCCTTTCTTTCTTTCTCCCTCTTTCTTTCTCACTCTTTCTTTCTTTCCTTCTTTCTCATTCTTCTTCTTCTCTTAGGCTGGGGTGCTATCCTTCTCCTTGGGAATCTTTGTGCGGCTAGTGAGTTCTTTTTCCCACATATCTCTGTCTCTCTATAATCTTACTACTTCTTCTTCACACATCTCTATCTTTACTATACCTCCATGTACATCCGTCTGTCATACATTGTTTCTACGGATCGATGGATGGCGAGTATACAGGCGCTCTCTGCTGGGCGAGAAGGAACGCATGCGCCGTGCTAGTCAAGTATATTATTGCCTAGTACTGTGAGCAATAGTATGTGACTATATACATGCAAGACTGTATAGACAAGAGCCGAGTAGACATATATATATGTATGCAGATATCTATGCATGCGAAAGAGAGAGAAGAGAGAATTTTGATCTGAGAGAGTTTTATATGGAAAGCAGCAAAAGGATGAAAGAAAAGAAAGAGAGAGAATCTCATTCAATAGACGTTTTCATTGACCACAGATACCCATATCGATTCAAACTGCTGCCTCAAGCTTCGATTGTCTCCCTACCTATTCCTTCTCAAACAAGAGATTACGATATTCTCTCTCCTATAGATGTTTCCTTCCGTACTTCCCTTCTCACTTTTATTCTATTATCTATCTATCTTTAATCTATCTATCTATCTATCTACGCGCTTAATTAGCTCTCAATGCCTGTGAACTATTGCTTGTTTGCATAGTGTCTTTCTTTCCTTCAATCGCACTTCCCTCTCCCTGAATATAAGCCGACTGACCGGATGAGAAATGCGTGTGACCAGTCACCTGTCCCACTTTATCTCTAGGACAAAAAGAGGGAATGAGCTGAATTAAATTCCTTTCTTTCTCTTCTCTTTTATTCTCTTTCTCTCCTATCTCTTCTCTTTTCTTTCTTTCTTTCTTCCTTTCTCACTCTTTCTTTCTTTCTTTCTCTTCTTTCTTTTCTTTTCTTTTTCTTTCTTCAGTTTTCATTTTTCTCGTGACTGCGAATAGCTCAAGTCTGGGTTCTCTCGATATAGTCTCTACTCGAACGTTCTACGTCAACTTCGCCACAGGGTATGTCCCCTCTATCTCTCTTTAATCTATCTACCTATCTATAGAGTCTTCTCTTTCTTTCTTTCTTTCTTTCTCACTCTTTCTTTCTTCCTTTCTTTCCTCCTTTCTCACTCCTTCTTTCTCTCTTTTCTGTTTTATTTCTTCTGTGATACCTTTATGTGTGTTCGTTTTCGTCTCTCAAGTCGTAGTGACTCTTACAACGTGAAGAAGGTCTTTTCTCTCTCACCTTCTCTAGAACGTATCAGACAGAGAGAGAAAGACAGAAGAAAGAAGGAGAGAAAGAGAAGTGTCCGATGAAAGTAGGTAGTAGAGCGTCACTACGGGGAGCTCGTCTCGAGTTAATAGACAGATCGATATTTGCACAGCTATTCAGGAAGAGAAAAAGAGAAGAAGAAGAAAACAAGAGAAGAGGAGTCCTCAGAGAAAGAAGAGCGATGAGACGTAAAGGGAGGAGACAAGAAAGATTGGGCGCATGCATGCATGGATGCGCTTGCGTTGTAAGAAAGAAGAGGAGAAGAAAAAGCAAGAGAGAGAGAGGAAGTAAAGAAGAAGGAGACTTCTTCCGATCGAAAACAGACTGGCCGGCTATGACGTGTGGGGAAGACTTGTAAAGGATATGCTACCGACAATTCAACTGACGGTAGACCTCTTATCTCTATCGAACTACCTATGTATATTCATACATATACATAGACGTAAGTGTTGAGTATCTATGCAAATATCGTCATATATATTAGAGCTCTGTATATCTATGTAGAGTTGTATAGATTGATGGAGGTCGGTCTCTCCTTGTATTTTGTATGACTTGGCGAAGGAGAGAAGGAGGGTATCGGTAGTAACGGATATGAATGCTGAGAGCGCTTCTGCTCTCTTCTCATCTTTTCTTCTTACATCTCTTTCTTTCTTTCTTTCTTTCTTTTCTTCTTACATCTCTTTCTTTCTTAGATGTATTTTGTATTATTTGACTCCAGTTCTTCTAGTCGTTTTCTTCACTGGATCTGTGTAAGTTTTCTCTCTCCAAAATAGCAAAGAAGAAGAAAGACGAGACAGTTAAAGAATAGATAGATTGAAGATAGATAGATACATTCTTCACTCTGTCGTCTTAGGGTTTCTCTCTTCTCCTATGCGTAGTAAACACACACGGCGTATGGATAGATGTCTATCATATGTATAGACATGCGCGGGTGTAAAGATATCCCTGAGAGACGTCTTCTTCTTCTTCTTTCTCTTTGTCTCCATTGCTTTGAGTTCTGAGAAAGGCTTCGAATGAATGGATACCCGTGTACGAAGATATATGTGTATGTATGATGATCTACGTATATTTGTATGTGTATGTACATGTATGT
>NW_027152838.1:5668-8723 GCF_002600585.1 Cystoisospora suis
GTATGTATATGTATGTGTATGTACATGTATGTGTATGTATATGTATGTGTATGTATATGTATGTGTATGTATATGTACGTGTATGTATATGTACGTGTATGTACATGTATGTGTATGTAGATGTATGTGTATGTACATGTATGACTATGTAGATGTATGTGTATGTAGATGTATGTGTATGTAGATGTATGTGTATGTATATGTATGTGTATGTCTATGTATGTGTATGTAGATGTATGTGTATGTAGATGTATGTGTATGTATATGTATGTGTATGTATATGTTTGTACGGAGATGTATGAATGCCCATGTATGACTATGTCTATGTATGTCTATGCATGCATGCATGTTTGCCTCTCTAAGGTGAAGTCTACTTTCTTCTTCTTCCTTCTCGTCTTTCTCCTCCTCCTCCTCCTTCTTCTTCGCTATTCTCATTTTCGTTTCACTCGGACATCTTTCTCTTTTCCATAAAAGTCTTTCTCTCAGTCAAGCTAGCCGCTGTTCGTTATATATAGAAAGGAGGGAGGGTTGTCTATCTCTCATTTTGCTTGTTCTACCGCATGCGATTCCGAAGGTCGAGAAGATCTTCAGCAATACTCAGTCACGCCCCCCCCCCCTAACCATAGAAGCTTGAGATACAGAGATAGATAGACATACACATATATATATATCTACATAGAGATATAGGTATATATCTGTATACATACGTATAGAGATAGATAGAGTGAGATACGTAGGTATGTCTACATAGAGAGATAGATGTAGGTAGAGAAATAGCGTAGAAGTAGATAGACAGATAGATAGCTATGGACATTTGTACGACGACTATTCCTTGAAGAAGAGGATGAGAGAGAGGGTTCGTGTGCTTTGCTTTTCTTTACTCCTGATTTAATAGGCCTGATCTTTCTGTAGTCGAACGAAGAGGAAAAGGAGAAAGAGCTAGCGTTTCTTTTTCAAGAAGAAGAGAGAATTGAAGAAAGAACACTTCTCTCTCGAGTAGAAGTCTTCATGTCTTCTACTTTCCTTTGTATAGGAGTTGTCTCTCTCTCTGTCTTTTCTTCTTCTTTCCTGTATGTCAGGTTGATGGATACAATCGTTCTTCTCCTAACGGAATTCGTTGCCGTCAATAGTAAGGAAACCATCTTTCTCCCCTTTTCTTTCTCTCTCACTCTTTCTAGCTACCTCTTCTTTCCTTTCTTACGTCCTGCAACTCTATACATCTGTAGAGTCTATCTATCTTTAATCTATCTATCTTTAATCTATCTATCTTTAATCTATCTATCTTTAATCTATCTATCGAGTCTTCCTGTCTCCTTTCTATCTTTGTTTCTTTCTCTGTCTTTTTAGTTTTGTATCGGGTCTTGAGCCGTCCAGTAGGAGGAGGAGGAGCGGGAAGTCTGACGGCTTTGCCTTCTTCTTCTTCTTTCTCAGGAGGAAGTAAACCTTTTCCTATCATTTCTCTTCAAGAAGCCTATCATCCTTATACAGATCTATAAAGATGATAAAGAAGAGAAAAAGAGGAAAAGACAAAAAGGAACAGAAGAGAAACAAACAACTCTCTTCCTCTTCTCTGTGGTGTGTCTATCTCCCTCGGGTGTACGTACACCTCAGAACAACAGAGAGGTTTTCCTCCTTGGTAATGATCATGAGGAGAAGAGCTTTGCTTCTTTTGGTTTACTGCTTGTCTTGTCTTGATCTGAAACGGGGGATTCTGAAGAAACTAATGAAAAAGTGCGAAAATGAACATTCTGAACGAGAGAGAGAAAGAGAAACAAGGAAAGAAAGAAAGTCGTCAGCGACGTCTTCATTCTTTCTTTCTTCCTCACTCTTTCTTTCTTTCCTTCCTCTTTCTTTCTGACTCTTTCTGTTTGTTGTGAACTCTCTCTCTTTCTCTCTCTGTCCGTGTTTTTTTTCTTTTTGTTTTGACAAAACCGAAGGAGAGGTTTTGCGAAATCGAAAACATTGCGACAACCTGGACAGTGGAACGTCGCTCTTCTTCTTCTTCTCCTTTTTTGTCCTCTCCGTCTACTTCTTCTACGACCTCTCAAAACGACTTACGATTCTGCGTGTAGTAGCCAACATATATACACATCAACACATCCATATATACATCTATATAGTGAAGATAAGCAAGCAAACTACATACAGCTGAGTTGTCTCTTGGCATGTAGACAGAGAGAAAGACAGGCAAATAGATAGACAGATAGGCAGATAGACAGATAGATATCTCTACTCTCTCTTTCTTCATTCTAGATGAAGAAAGAGAGAGTAGAGAGGCGTAAGAGTTTTAGCAGTAGTAGTACTAGTAGTAGTACTAGTGGTCCGACTCTTTGTTGTTCAGATTGTGGTGGATGTCTCTACCAAGCGAAGGAAAGTAGGCCACGATCAATATCAGTGGCTCTTCCTTCTTATTATTCCCTTCATCCAGTCTGCATCCCTCCATTCACACGTCGTGCATGCAGACAAGTCCATACTCTTCTTGCCTCTCTACAGCACGACGAAACTCCCGAGACATCGGCGTGAGGTAGATACACCCCATGAGGAAAGAGACGGGCTGACGGAGCTCACGGTAGGGCGAGACTCCTTCTTCTTCTCTTCCTATTTGAGTGTTAGTATGACACCATAGTCAATTGACCTACTAGAAGGAGTACTAGTAGGACGAGGAGGAGGAGGAGCCTCCCTTCTTCTTCTTTTCAGCAACAGACAGTAGAGGAGGGAGGGATGGCGCGACTTCTTTCTCAGCAGTCGTCGCACTTCGAATTCTTTGGATATTTCATCTTGAAGTTTTACACCTCCACAAAGACTCTCTCTCTTCTTATCTCTTGCCGAACGGTCAGCGTTGCTTCGCATTCGTCGCAGAGCCACTGCTGCCCTTCTCGTGGGAATGAAAAGGGTTGCTACTTCCGGCCCTGTCCTACGAGGTGCTCTACCTGACGCCTTCTCAACACAGACGTAGGAGGCGCTTCTACAAACACATTAGAGACTCTAGACTCCACTACGCACCGAGAGAGAAAGGGGCAGAGATAACTATACCTGTATATATGTATACATATAT
>NW_027152839.1:0-1238 GCF_002600585.1 Cystoisospora suis
GCTAGGATACTCAGGGGACGGTCGTGCCGCCGGACTCCTTGACACGTGCAGGCTCAATGGTGTTAAGCACCCCGCAGCCGTTGTGAATTAGAGTAAAAGGTCCGGATCGGTGCCGGGGATGGGTGAGGTCCCACTATTGTCGAGGCTCAAGGTTCCGTTAAGCGGACTATGCTCTCAGATGCATCACCTTCTCGCTCCTCTCACTCACGTCACCTAATCGAGAGCTGATACTTGCCATCGGTCTTCGCCCAACAGGCCCACGATTCTCAGTAGTACTCAAGAAGTTGAATTAACTTGAATTCTCCTCTCGCAAACACTCTCCTGGGAGTTCGAAAGTTCGAGTCTCTCAACAAGGTGCACGTTTCACGAACGGGTTCTAAAAAAACGACCCTGGGATCCGACACCTCTCTCGAAAACGAAGTCTCTCGTTCACTCTCATCCACTCCCTTGACTTGTTGTGTCCACATCAACCTATAGGCAGAAACCTCTGTCCTCCCAAAGTCCCAAGTTCAACTGGGTCACAGAAACATCGAAAGGCTTGATAGCCTCCCAAAGAAAACCCACACTGTTTTCATAACCATAAACCTTCTCTCCTTCAATGATCAAAAATCACTCTCCTTTTTCAACAGACGAACAAGAATTCTTCCTTTTTTCAAAGAACGAAAATCTTTCTTCTATTTTCTTGATTATCTCCCTCTCCTTGATCCTCTTCACTTCCACGCCCGAGTGAGGTGCCCCGGGCTGGTGCCTCTCTTCAGTCACTGGTCCTACTCCGGTCTGACCCGGTCCACTGGTCGCCCCGGGCTCCGGGCCCGCGCACTGATCTTTCCAAGCTTCGAATATAGTGCGAGTTGCACACACGCACGTACTCCAGCTAAGTTGTCGAGGCTTCTCACACCGCACACACGCTGTAGCTTAGCCCATAATGGTCATAGATCACTTGGGGCAGAGCCAAAGCTCTGACACCTCTCCCCTCCTTCTTCAAAAGGCTTGCCTTTTTCAACTGTCCCCCCATTCTTTTCACATCACGAATACAGGGAACTAAAAGAAATGACTCTTTGGTTTTACCCAGCGACTCGTTGAATCCCCCTATAATAATTGTTCAGAACTTGCTGACATCCCGCTAAATTACTTTCCGGTTCCCAAGTGGACGTTCCGTCCATCCATAGAACCTTGAACCATCTGACATTAGTAATGGGATTATCCTGATGTTTGAAAATTCCCTGAACTTCATATTC
>NW_027152839.1:1446-4091 GCF_002600585.1 Cystoisospora suis
TCAACCAGACTTTCTCCCCAACTTGAAATTCTACTGGCCTCCTTCGGAGATTAGCGAAACGTTGTTGAGACATCTTAGCCTTGTCCAACTCTATTTTGGCTCTCTGGAGAATAACTTCGGCCTGTAGCGGAAGACTGGCGGCAGGCACTGACATAGGTAGACCATATTTCCGGCACACAGGTTTGCTAGGCACGAATCCGTACAACATTTCAAAAGGAGAAGCCTTGGTACTCGCACGAATTGTACTATTATAAGCGAATTCTAACATAGGTAACACTTCTACCCATTTGTACTCATTCCCCAATATGGTACATCTAATCATTTGTTCTATGGTTTGGTTGGTTCTTTCTGCCAAACCGTCTGTCTGAGGATGATAGGCGGTGGACATTTTGATAGTAATGTTCAATCGTTCACACATCCCTTTCCACACTTCACTTGTAAATCTACTATCTCGATCACTAATAATGGCACTTGGCACTCCATGAAGCCGCACTACTTCCCTTACTAACACATGACCTAACCCTTCAGCCCCAATATTTTGAGAGACCGGGATAAAGTGTGCCATCTTCGTTAGTTGACATACAAAGGTTACAATGGCATCGTATCCATTTTTCCCCCTGGGCAAGCCTAGGATTAGATCTATGTTAATCACTTCCCACGGAAAACTAGGTGTAGGTAACGGATGTAACAGCCCCCCGTATTTTGAATACGACGCTTTCCCTTGAGCACAAGCAGGACACGAACGAACATACCTCTCTATATCACTCCTCATGTCCGGCCACCAAAAAATTCTCTCGATATCCAAGGTAGTCTTTTCTTGTCCTGGGTGTCCTGCCAGAGAATGATCGTGGAATCCTTGTAGTACTTCCAATCTCTTCTCTTTTGTAGGTACGCATAATTTCCAACCTTCTTTGATTTTGACCCACAGAAGATTGCTTTCCCACTGATATTCCTTCCCTTCTTTGATTAGTGGAACATGGGCCCCCGTATTCTCATCTACTCCCAGAGCTTCACAGGCTTTAATTACTTCTTTGAAATCCCCGCACTCGGAGTAGGCCTTTCCCCAATCCAATCGTCTGGAGTCCTTGTCTTTGTTCCGCCTGGGATCTCTCGGGTCCTTTGCTTCAAACACCAATGCCACCTTTTCCATATAATCTGGTCGTCGGCTCAAAGCATCGGCTACTAAATTTTGTTTTCCGGGCTTATAAACCACTTGAAAGTTGAAATCAGCTAATTTATCCAACCAGTATCCTAATCTGGTTGTTACTTTCTTCTGTGTTAACATACGGCTAAGAGTAGCATGATCTGTTTCAATAGTAACTGGTCTAGTACCAATAAAATGTTTCCACTTTGTCAAGGCATATACAATAGCAAGCAATTCACTTTCATAGGCTGGATAATAAATTTCCCTTTCTGACTTTTTTCGAGACTCAAAGGCTATGGGATGACCTGCCTGCTCAAGAACAGCCCCCACTGCATATTTAGACGCATCAGTTTTGATCACTAGAGGAAGATCTGGGTCAAAGATGTAAGTCATACTTACATTAATTAAGGCGTCTTTAAGTTCTTTGACTGCTTGTGAATGACGGGGTCTCCATATTAGCCGGCTCTTCTCGCTTAACAAGTCATGAAGTGGTTTCGCTTTCTCGTTGAAGTTCTTGATCAACTGACGATAATAGCCAACTAGCCCAAGAAANNNNTCCTTCACGGCTTCAATCTTCCTCGGATCTGGTGATATCTTCCCATGCTCGATGATATAGCCAAGGTATTTCACCTTCGGAGTTACAAATTCACATTTATTCAATCCTACATATAACTGTTGATCCCTTATCCGTTGCAGGACCTTTCGTAAATGAGACAAATGTTCTTCCTTCGAGCGAGAATAGACTAAAACATCATCTAAATATACTACGACAAATTCATCTAGTTCATTTATAAACACGTTCTGCATTAATCGCTGAAAGGTTGAAGGTGCTCCGGCCAGACCAAAAGGCATAACTTTGAACTGGAAGGTTCCATATCTACATTTAAATGCTGTTTTCCACTGATCTTCAGGGGCTACTTGGACCTGATAATACCCCTTTTGAAGATCGAGCTTTGTAAACCACCGGGCTTTCCCTAACCGTTGAATTAAATCCTGAACACGAGGCAGAGGATATTCATCTTTTAAGGTGATCTTGTTTAACGCCTTGTAGTCCACGACCATTCTTAAACCTTCTCCTCCTGGCTTGGGTACCAGAAAGACTGGGGCGGCGAAAGGTGCTTGAGTTGGCTCTATAAACTTCTTTTCTAATAAATCTTTAATCTGACTTTTCAATTCCACCAGGTCGTCATTTGACAAGTTGTAGTTCTGGGGTGGATACTGAGGAATTTCCCCCGGGATCAACTTGATCTGGTGTTTCACCGGTCTTTCGATTTCCCCTATAGGCGGCAACTCTTCAAAAATATCTTGAAATTCATCCACGAGCAAAGCGGTTTCTTTGTCTAGTTTTCCTCCTAACTCCCTGATTCTTTCACTAGGCTTCAATAACCGTAAGGATGCTTTATTCTCCCCTACTATTTCTTCTTTGATTCCTTTCACTGGTTCAATCTTTATAAATCCGATGAACTCGACCTGATTTCTCTTCATTTCTTTTTTGACCTTT
>NW_027152839.1:4155-4686 GCF_002600585.1 Cystoisospora suis
TTCTTCATTGAAAACTCCCAAGGCTTCCTCGACTGCTGATGAAACCCGAAATGGCTGATCCTCTCTTTCTTGGGTGTCTTTTATTCTCAACGATCTCCTATTAGACTTCTCCGGGCCTTTACATGCAGTCTCCCTTCCTTCAGTACTCCCATACTTCCGAGTAATGGCACCTCTATCGGTCCTCTTTACCTTCTTTTGGTCCTCCGAGCTGGAATCCGTTTCTTTAACCTCAAATTTGGTCCTTTCTCTATTTCTTCGTAGGCGTTTCTTTTCTGGAGCTTCTTTCCGTCGACAGATAGATCTCCTGTTCCATGTCAATACAGGTAGGCTGTCTTCAGGAAAATCGTCGACCCTGGAAGGATTCGGATGTAGTTGTGTTACAGGCTCTTCAAACAAGATATCTTCTCTGTCGTTTTGGGTCCATGAGCTTTCAGGTCCTTCCCTCTTGTCGTACCCCCATCCTGGTAGTACGGGAGCTTCTACCCATTGTCCTTGTGATTCATCGACTAATCGGATCAAATCTGGGACCAA
>NW_027152839.1:4750-5728 GCF_002600585.1 Cystoisospora suis
CCCTAAGACCACTTTCAAATTAGGGATCCCTTCTTTCGTACACACTTCTTTCCCTGAGGCACAAGCGAAAGCGTATTCCCTTCGTATGGGGCGGATCCTGTCCTTAAAGTACCCAGCGCATACGGGGTGAATGAAACTTCGAGAAGCCCCTGTATCCAATAAAGCTGCCCACTCGTGTCCTTCCACTACTATTTTCACTAGGGGTAGGTTCAATTCCTTCCCCGAGACTACACTTGGCAATCGAAACCTTTCCTCCACACGATGTATACTACAGTACGGGTTTACCAACTTTCGTGTGAACATACCTCGAGATCCGTCATTGACGACCTGGATCCCCCCAAACTTAAGCTTCTTCAGTTCTGGTGGCTTCCCCGGAATTCCTTTTCGTAGGGACGGACTAATCCTTCTCTTTTCTGGGGCGCACCGAAGAGCTTTCCCTCCGGTAGGGTGCACCTTAACTTTGGTCGATTCCTTCTCTTGTTCGAGTTCACATAAGGATTCTGACTCACTGGAAGATGTAGCCTCTTTTCCTCCTTCCCCAAGGTCCCCTCGACGTATCACTCTTCGTATTACTCCTATCCAGCGCCGTAGAACGTCATCTTTACTCAACCCAACAAATTCCCCCTTTTGTTCACATGAATTCAATTCCTGGATATAATCCAGCAGTTCGTTTTGAATCAGGTAGTTGACTTCTAGTAGAACTTGATAACTGGCTCTCCTAAGGGCTAATCCACTATCTCTCCACTCCTTCTTACCACTCACGCTCTCTTCTTCCTCTTCCCATAAACGCGCATTAATCATCGGAAAGGACAGTCGACTGGGTCGGGCGGCTACCCTAGTAACGATAAAACAGCCCGAGCCGTTCCTGAATCTCTTCACCCTTTGGTGACGGAACACTTTCCACAGCGCCTCACATGCTGATTCCTCCCGTGGTCTCTTCTGAGGAAGAGAAATGCTATCAAGCCACGGTTTCATGGT
>NW_027152839.1:5795-6118 GCF_002600585.1 Cystoisospora suis
ATCTTCAAGGTTTGGTGGTTCTCTCCATCAGGCTGATTGACCCCTTCTCTTGTCTCTTTAACTCCTACGGTTACTTCTCTCTGATCCTCCCAGATTATGGTTCTCCGAGCTGTCAGATATTTGGAGCTCTCCAAATGGTCCGGTAGGGTAAAGCCCCCTGACACAAATCCTATCATCCCTCGGTGTCTTTCATCTTTTCCCCAAAATTGTCGGAGGTCCCTGCCGACCATGAACATTAGTTCTAGAATGAAGTCCCTGAATTCGGTTCCAACCTCCCGGAGAATTTTCCACGCACAAAAACTCAGGGCCTTTATTAATCGACC
>NW_027152839.1:6374-6677 GCF_002600585.1 Cystoisospora suis
AGTCGTTCTTTCAACTGACTCCATACCAGCCGTTTTTCACACCGGCGTTTCCCATCACCAATTCTCCCACTTATTAGTTGGATAAAGAAAACGGCTTCTGACACGTTGTCACCTGGTTCTTTTACACACAACAATCTGTTCTCTCCTTTCATCTTTCCCCTCGTACGGTTGTTTGAACTAGCTATTCGGTCGTCCTCCCTCGTCCCACCGAGGACGTCCGGAGTCGATTGTCGATTGATTCGGTCCGGGTTTCCTCGGGCCGTAGGCGGGTGAGGTCTTAGTTCGACCGCCCGACCAGCTACG
>NW_027152839.1:6710-7253 GCF_002600585.1 Cystoisospora suis
TGGCCCCCCTAACCGTTCCATCCCAAATCCCCCGACTAACTCATCAAACTGGCTCCCCAAACTAACTTTCTGACCTTCTTTTCCCCAAATTTCTATGTGTCGAAGATCTTCCTTGAAAATCGGATCGCTCTTCGGTCTTCTCTCGCCGAAAATCGAGTGAATGTGTTCGTGGAGAGTGACCGGGTGACCGCTTCCGAGCGTCTGTTGACCCTGACTCGACTCTCCTGACAGCTCTCTTCCCTTTAATTTCTCCTCCCAGCTCTTCCTCGTCTCTCTCTCATACTCTACTGTCGACAACTCTTCTTTTCTTAAGTCGACCTTAGCCTCTACTTCTCTCCCCGTGCCGTCACGGGTCCTTTGTCCATCCTCTTCCCTGGTTTCAGCCCGCTCCGGACCAACTCCCGGCTCTCCTCTGTTTCCTCCGATACTACTCCCCGGAATTTTCACCGGCTCTCCTAACTTTCCTGTTCTTCCAACGTCTTTCTCTGTTATCCCTAACATCTTACCTATGGTTCGACCAACAACTACTCGTTCACGACTGAC
>NW_027152839.1:7310-8410 GCF_002600585.1 Cystoisospora suis
TCCGACCAAGAGTTCGAGTTAGAGTTAACTTCCGGGAGTGAGGATGACTGGTCCAACGGTACTGTTCGTCGTCTTGGGAGTGAGAGGCCGCTCCACTGTGCTATTACTTGGGTGAGTTCTAACTGATCTTGTCTTTTCCGGGTGGACACTACGGTAGGTTCTGCGTTAGGTCCTAGCCCCAGGACACTCTGTCGATCTTTTGACGTACAGGGATTATCGGAGCCTCGGGTTCCGACGCTTGCTCCTCCCCCTGAAATGACTGACTCCCCCACCATGATCGGTTTCTTCCACGCGCTTTCCCCTACTCCAGTTGACGGATTCATCTCCTTCGGTTGGAGCTTGTCCGAAGGCATGTTTCTACTCGGACTGGAGGTAAAAGAGGCACGGTAAGTTTTCCTCTGGAAGAGATCCTTTATTCCCTTCCACTTCTGACCCAGCCTACGGTGTGTCTTCAGGTGCCACTGGTAAAGGAATCCTTGTTCTCTGCGTGGAGCCGTCTTTGGTACGCCCAGCTCAGCCCCCCTAATTGAATCCATAGGTCCCAGCTCACCCCCTGCTTCTAACTCTTCTCTTCTCATTGAACACTCAGGTTCACTGAATGCGTTTTCCCTCGTAGGTGGTTTCCCGGACGCTATCTCTACCCCGTCAACGCCGGTATGTGACTCCCCTTTCTCTTGTTCTACTGCTTCTTGGTCAGTTTTAGCTCTTCCCTGAGGTTCCTTTCTCGTCCCCTGATTGATACTGTAAGCTGTGTGGGGTTCTGTTCTTCCTGTTAGGGGACGAAAAGCTCTTTTGGGGGGTACAAGAGGATTCCCATTTCTTTCGGGACCGCCTAACGTCTCTCTACTCGTATCCCCCGGACCAAATTCGATGCTTCTGCTTTGTATTCTCTCACGATCGGCCAGTAAGCTACTTCCTGACAATCTATGATCATCCTCTAGAGCCTGACCCAACTCTCTTTCTCTCGTCTGTTCCGTCTTAGCTCCTCCTAGGTCTTCTGCTATCTTATGGCTGATTTCTGTCACCTTCAGTCCCTCACTATCTGTTTGTCCTATTTTTCTCGTTTGTTGTTTCCTTAGCAGCAGGTCTTCTTTCTGATG
>NW_027152839.1:8859-11057 GCF_002600585.1 Cystoisospora suis
TATAGGAGACCAATTCTTGTCGTGGTTTTCCGTTAAATACTCGAGTCCCCCTCCTGTGTGTACCATAAGGAGCGTTCTGACGGGCTTTCGGCTCCGGGCTCCTCTCCATCTCATCCTCGGGGGTATTGATATACTTTTGTATTCCCCCTCTTAATAACACTAATCTCTTTCTTTCCCCGAAACTTCCTTTAATCACTGGGATTTTCCTACTCACACTCGCCTGGTTATTGGACTCCTCCATTTGTTCCCCTAACCGAGGAACCCTTGGGTCAGGTCCCCCCATATCAGCCTTCCAAACTTTATGAGAGATCTTGTCCTTAGGTTTTAACGTTCTCTTGAGTTGCTCGAGACACCCTAGTTCACTCCTTGCCCCGATAACTGGTCGTCTAGCCCTCCTAGGTTCCTCACCTTTGTTGTTAGCGTTCCTCCGACTAGCCCACTTATCGGAACTTAGATTTCCATGCTTCACCTCCTGTAAAATAGCACAACTCCTAGTCCTCCCTCTTATTATTTTACTTATTCCGTCATTCTTCTCCAGTCTTTCAGTCCTCGTACTCATCATAGCTACTTTAGGTGCAGTTCCCCTGCTAGATCCTTCCGCCTCGAACAAATATAAGTTCTCCCAAACATCTCCCTGTAGTACAGCCACTCGGGGAGGGTTCCTCCTTGCTCTCAGGCGATCTCCCCGCTCCCTGAGAGCCATCAGTTTCCCGTGTCCTCCTTCTTGGTTGCATGAGAGATTCTCCTTCTTGGGCAGTCCCAACTTAAATGACCTGGTTCCCCACAGGTATAGCAGGTAATACGGTGCGTGCCGGTCCTTCCTTGATTACCACCCCTAAAACCAATTCCTCGGCTCCCTTCTCCTAGTACTCCTCGTGGCTCCAAACGCTCCCCCTTAAGGTAAATATCTGTAGATCGGTTAATGGGACTCCTATATTGTTGGCCATACCCCCTATATCCACTTGGGTTGAGATGTCCTGGTCTCTGAAATCTTGTTTCAGGTCTTCGATCATTAATAATCCCTCGCCCAGGACTTAAAGGAGGTGGATTCCCCCTATCAAACGGACTGGGTTTCCACATTACGCCATATCGTGTATTTGGGTTAGGCGCTCGTAGCCAACCTTCATTGTTCGTCCGCACATTGGATTCGCCCTGAACGTAATTCGGTCTTTGAAAGCCTCTTCTCCTCCATCCGCCTACATCTACCTTTTCCTTCCTACTCCCTTCTACATCTTCCCATAGGTAGGTGGCTAGTTTGATTGCCTCTGACATCGTTCCCGGGCGACAAACATAGACAAATCTCCTTATTTCTGGATCCAACCCCTCAATGAAGTACTTTAGTTTATCTTCACTGGATAGCGTTGGGCAGTCGGCCACAACGTTGTTAAACCGCATCAGATATTCCTTAACTGACCCCGCTTGTTTAATCCTTCTTAACCTTTTTATGGCCCCTTGTAGATCGTACGTTCCGAACTGCTCTAATAGCAGCACTTTTAGTCCCTTCCAATCATAGGGCCTCTCCTCCTCGTTCAATGACAAAGAATACCACTTCGTAACATTTTCATCTAAATACGATAATGCTATTCTCAGCTTCCCAGCCTCAGGCACATGATTCCTATCGAGAAACAAGTCCATCTGCGCTATCCAGGCTGTTGGTTGCTCCCCTTTAAACTCGTTTGGCCCTTTAGACAGCGCCAAACACCGCTCTTCTATTAAAGTCTTCATCAACGCTTCAACTTCCGTGTTTCCTTTCCCAGGCATCCCTTCCGTACCATAAAGGAAGGCTTCCCCCCTGAACGGATAAGCTCCTCCGCATTGTTGAGCCCCTCCTAGACCGCTCCCAATCTTCGTCTTGGTCATTACTGGGTATGAAAACACGTCGTATTCTCCTCCTAGCCGATCTGCTCGTACCGGGCCCGAAAAGGTCAGGTCGCCTCTCCGTTCCATCCCCGCGGTCCTCTCTATTCCTTCCATTCCCGTCGAGGCCCCTCCGAAACCTCGAGTCTCCCTCTCCTTGGTCTCCTCCATCAAGTCCCTCTTGACCTCTCCTCCAAGTTCAGTGTGTTCCATGCTGGAGAATTTCGTTAATCGATCTTTAAATCCCTTGTAAACCTTCTCCAAAGTCCGCTCCTGTCGCTTCCTCTCCGCCCACAGCTCTTCGACCAATTCGACTCGTTATTTTACGGGGTTTGGTCAAC
>NW_027152840.1:0-12259 GCF_002600585.1 Cystoisospora suis
AAGCAAGGAAGAGAAGAGAGAGATGGTGTTTCTCTTTTCTTTTCTTTACCTGATGTGTATGTCTGCATCCGCACATAAATTCGATAAGAGATTTGATCCGTGACTTGGGTGGGACAGAAAACCTTCCAGGGAGATCAGGAAGAAGTGTCCCATATACAGCTGACGAAACAAGCGCTTCAAGAAGATTCTGCGACCTATCCCGACTTCTCTCTCTTTCTTCAAAAAAGTTCTTCTTCTTCTTCCCCAAAGAAGAAGAAAGATGCTTTCTTTCATTGGAAGAGAAAGACGAACAAGAAGANNTAAGAAAGAGGACCTAAATAAGAAGAAGAAAAAAAGAAAGATTTCATTAAGAGATGAAGTAACCGGCGAGAATCGATGAAATACACTTTCTCGCTACTGTCTCCTTCTCCCTCCCCCTCTCGAAGCCCTTGACTTGTTTCTCTTCCTTTGTCGCCGCTGTCATTCTTCTTATTTAGGTCCTCTTTCTTATCTTGAAAGACAGCGTTCCAGTAGAGACGTGTCTTTGAGGGAGTAGGCGTTGCTGTCTCGAGCATCCTCGGGATGACCTTCTCACAGAAATCAAGAAAAGAAGAAAAAGCATTACAAGAAAGACGAGAGAAAGGAGAAAAGGACAAGCTTATGAAGAAGAAGAGAGCAGAAAGATAAAGAAGAAGAAGAAAACAGAGTCCAAAGGACTAGAAGAAGAAGAAGCGGGGGGAGAATCACAACGAAATTTGTGTATGTACACCCCAAGAGGTCGGGAGTGTCAAAGATGCAGAAAGACAATCTACGGCATCTAGTTATAGAGAGAGAGAGATAGAGAAATAGGTAAAGAAGCTTTTCTTAGAATTCCAGAGAGATACATTTCCGCGTAGGGTGGATCTTAGTGACGGCGATATGAGAAAGTTTTGAGTAGTGAAGCGATTGATCGGCTACAGACAGACACACACAACCTTCCCCTCCTTAGAGATCTTTTTCATGAGGGGGGAAGGGCCTTCAACTTCCTTCCTGTCTCGAGAAATAGCACCTACCTCACCTATCACTGCCAGTCATGTATACATACATGGATATAACTATATATGCGATCAAGAGAGAAGATTCAAGCTAGCTACATAGGTCACTGTTTTAAGGAGTGTCTTTCACTTACATCCGATACTTCTTCCCCCTGGAGCGTTTCATCTTTAACGGTTCTTCTTCTTCTTTTCCTATTCTTTCGTTCCTCGCCCTTCATTGTCATAAAAGGAGTTTTCTTCTTTCTATCAGGGGAATCTTTCTCCTTCTTTCTCGTCGTTTCACGGTCATCTTGTTCTTCTTCTCCATCTTCTTCCTCGTCACGCCCAGTCTCTTTCTCGCCTTTTCTTCTTGTTCTTCTTCTCT
Source organism: Cystoisospora suis (assembly GCF_002600585.1). Classification (NCBI taxonomy): domain Eukaryota; phylum Apicomplexa; class Conoidasida; order Eucoccidiorida; family Sarcocystidae; genus Cystoisospora; species Cystoisospora suis. The sequence continues at coordinate 1,378 of NW_027152840.1, forward strand.
CCTTTTCTTCTTCTTCTTCTCCCTGGTCACCTTGAGAAGCTTCACGAGCACGACGCTTTCTAAGAAAAGAAGAAGCAGATGAAGAAGAAGAGTCTCCTCTCCTTGCCTCTGCCTGTCTCGGCAATTCTTTCTCTCTCCTCATCTCTCTACACGTGGGCTTCAAGTGAAGGGACACAAGAAAGAAAAGAGAAAAAGAAGAGGAGGGAGAAAGAGAAAGAAGAATAAGAAAAAGAGAGAGAAAGAGGAAGAAGAAGACGAAAGGAGACCCACGATAGAAAAGGAGACGGTATATGTCAGCAGCAGAAGGAGGAGGAGAAAAGAGAAATGAGTCTCTTGTTGTTCTTCATGTTACTTTTCAAAGCTGCTTCTCTCTCTTCTTCATGTCCCCTTTCTTCTTCCTTCATGCTTCTTTTCAAGGAAAGAAGAGAGAAGAAGAGAGACCAACTGCTAAGAAAGATCTTCAAGAGGTCGTAAAGAGAAACCCGGGCATGGTGAGAAGCAAGATAGGAATGAGGTGATCAAACTCTCTTCTTCTCCTTATCCTTCCTTCCTTTCTTTCTCATTCCTTTCTTTCTTTCTTTGGCTGCATCAAGAAAACTCTCCCCAGAGACAACAAAAGGGAGATAAGTCGGTTTCTCCATGGATTGTTTCTTTCTTCCCGTCTTTTTGACTTTCAAGAAAGAAGTTTGGAAAGTTGAGAAGAAAAGCTTTCCTGGTGGCTATGAAGCTCGTGAACTCAAGGAATCTCCCTCGCCTCATCTCTCATATCACGGGGTGTACATACACCTGAAAGAAAGTGCTGCACATTTCCGACAAAAGAAGCAACAGAAAAGGAAAGGGGTTCCTCTTCAGTCTATCGCTACTTTCAACGTCACATCTCTTTCTTTCCTTCTTTCGTTCTTTCTTCGTTTGCTTGTACACACTAGAAGAGAAGAAGAGACGAGAAACTTCTTCACTCCTCCTCCTCGCCTTAGAAAAAAACGACAACGGAGAGACGTCAAGAAGAAGAAAGAGAAGAAGAGGAGAAATATTGATTGGTTTAAAGATAAAATAGGCAGCGAGGTAGGGGGTAGCGAAAACAAGAAGAAGGAGGAGAGATGAAGCTCCCGAAGTTCATCTGGAAGCAAGCTGAATGAGAGATGAACGATAGAGATTAGAGATGCTCTCTAGGGAGAGAGAGGTCACGGGGTGTGTCCTTGTCCCATCTATGATACTTCTTCTACATTTCCTTTTCAGGATTCTTCTTCTTCTTCTGTATCACTCTTTCTTTCTCACTTGCTTTCCTAGCGTTTTCGTCTTCAAATCTCTAAGCTTCCTCCTTTTGAAGAGGAGGGAACCCAGAAAAGGACAGCAAGGATGCACACGAGATAGAGAGATAGTGCTCGATCTAGCTATCTCTCTTTAATCTATGTGTTTATCTATCTATCTATCTCTCTATCTATCTGTCTGTCTATTCTATCTATCTAGCTATCTGTCTGTCTGGCTACTGTGCCTACCTATCTATCGCTACCCGTTCTTGCGTCCACAGAAGAATGTCTGGAACTTCCAGCGTCCAAGCGCAAGAAATAAAGAAAGAGTGCAAGAGAAAGAAAGAAAGGAAGGTGAAGGCACCAGTAGGAGACAGACACGGGTACACACAGCACATGCAGAAGATGAAGAAGAGAACGAGAGAAGGAAAGAGAAAGAGGTTACATTTCCATGCCTCCTGTTCTTTTCTTTCTCTTCTTCTAAACGAGTCTTGGCGGTGGATAGAGGAGAGATTCCGGAACAAGGACGAAGAAAGAGAAAGAGAAATCTCCTTCTGTCTCTCCAAAGAGAGATCTATCCTAGGGAAGGAGAAAGTTTTACTTCTTCTTCTCCCTTCTACATTCAACGCATGCAATTAGCTTCTCAGGCTTTTCTTTCACCCTCACATCCATTTCTTTTCTATCACCTTTTCTTTTTGTAATTCGATACCATTCTTTCTCCTGTATCGTGTCTTTGCTGTTTCTTCTTACTCTTTTTTCTCTCTTCATTTATCTCATCTTTCTCTTCACTCTCTCCTTGGCGACTCTCCTCTCTCACTCTCTCTCTATCGACTACCTCTGAACGTAAAAAGTGTCTACTGCCGTTTTCTTTCGTCTTCTCTTTCCTCTCATTTGACTTTCCCCGTCATTCTCTCGCTTTTTACTTACTTTCCTCCCTCCGTTCCGTGTCTCCCTTTTCTCTTTTGTTTCTCTTTTCTCTCTCATCTCAGTCACTTCTTACACAGAAGTGAACTTTCTGTCACTACATTCATCTCTCCGTTCATATCTGTTGCATTTTGAGTCCATTTGAGGGTTTTATCACTTGAAAAGTCTCTCTCACGTTCCTCAGGTGTACATACACCCGCCTCCTCCTCCTCTTTGCGTCTCCATCATATTCTTCCCTTTCTCTCACACTTGGGATCAAGTCGATCTTGTCTAAGTCTCACATTCACTTGGTTTGCTTTTTCTTAATCTGTCGACTTTTCTTCTTTTATTCCTTACCGAGCTATAGAGGACGAATCATCCTATTCCTCTTCTTCGTAAGTGAAGAAGAGAAAAGAAGATGATGATGATGGCACGAAGCACAGTTCCTAGTAACGCGGAAGGCATCTGTCCATAGATACCTGCATACCTCGTCTTCTTCAGAATCCAGGGGAGAGCTTTTTCTATTAGTCTGCTGTATCTATCTTTCTTGAAGAAACGTCATATAGAAGAAGAAGAGGAATGAATAATCTTCACTGCTGTCTAAGAGGGAGAAGAAGCGCGATCAAATTTTCTTTCATATGTCTCTTTGCTCTTTCCAAATCAACATAGATAAGAGAATATAGAAGGGGAAGAGAATGAAGAAGATGCTTGAAAGTGGGGTTCTCTTTTTTTCTGAAGATAAGAAAATGTTTCTTTCGCTTTTCTGTTAAGCATATTCAAGAGAGATTTCTTTCTTTCTCCACTTCATCTTTCTCTTCGTTTTGGGTTTCTCAATTCGTCTTTGTCTATCCTATCTTCATCATGCCGGCGAGAGGAGGAGGCGGGGGAGGAGAAGAAGAAGAGAGAGAAGAAGAGGAGACTTCTTCTTCTCCTTCTGTTCGTCGCAGCCGCGAGAGAGGAAGAGAAGAAGACTCTAGTAGGAGAAGAAGCAGAAGAAGAGACAGAGAGGATAGAAGTGTCGATGGTGATACGGGGGGTGAGGAAGAGTCTTATAGAAGGGAGAGAAGACATGAAGAGAGAGATAGAGAGAGAAGCTCTACAAGAAGAAGACATCATACCTCTCACCCCCAGGATAGCTTGAGAGATCAGAGAAAGTCTTTGCGAAAAGAAGAAGAAGAAAGTGAAGAAGAAGAGGATGAAGGTTGCTATGACGGGAAAAGAGAAGAGAGAAGAGGAGGAGGAAGAAGCAGAAGAGCACGTGAAGACCTTCGCCATGATGAAAGAAGTAGGAGAAAAAGAGAAGGAGAGAAAGAAGAAGATGAAGAGGGAAGGACTCGAAGAAGAACAGAGTCAAGAGAAGATCGAGAAAGACATCGGCGTAGAGAACATGTTGGGAGAGAAGAGAAAGAAAGACATTCCCAACGTTCGAAGATTAGTGAAGAGAGGAGAGAATTGAAGAAAACAGAAAGAGAGAGAAGTGTCGAAGGAAGAGAGAGAGGAAGATATCGAGATGAATCTGAAGAGGAAGAAGAAGAAGAGAAGGGGAGAAGGAAGAGAAGAAGAGAAGGAGGAGGAGACAGAAGAAGAGAGAAAGAAGATGAAGAGAAAGAAAGTGAAGACGAAGAAGAAGACGAAAAGGTAGAACGTTTACAGAAGAGAGGTGGCGAGGATGGTCTCGTACATGCAGCACTTCGCCGTCATATGGAGAACGGGGGAGTCGCAGAGGAAGAAGAGAAAGGAGAGAAGAAAGAGACATATGCCATGAACAAAGAGAAACACGAAGAAGAAGAAGAGAATATGAGGATGAATGGCCGCTCAAGTCGAGAGAAAGAAGAGAGGAACAAGACAGCAGAGGGGGAAGAGAAGAGACGACCAGAGAAAGAAAGAGAAAAAGAAGAAGAGGAAAGCTCAAGTAGCGGGGATGAGTTTGGTAAGGACAGAAAAGAGAGAGAGAGGACTTAGGTCTTTCTTCTCTCGTTTCTTTCTTTCTTCGATTGTGAAGGTCTTCTTCGGCAAGACGGAGAATGCTTTCCTTCATCTTTCTTCTTCTCTTCTCTACATGCAGGGTTTCTCTCTTTCTCTCCTCAGCCGTCTATATGTCTCTGGAGAGAAGAGGGGGTGATAGAGGAAAGAGAAGAAATGTGTATGAACGATTCCTAGCTCATGTCTTCGCCTTCTCCTGTCTCTTTTCTTTCATGGAGATCTCTCATCATCTCTTCGGTCATCTCTCCTTTCTATCTGTCTATCTTTTTGCTTCTTCACCGAGATATCTCTCTTTCTTCTTTCTCTCAAGAAACTGAGTTTCTCTCTTCTCTTCTGTACCTTTCTTTACAGTTAGATACCTCGGAGACTTCGATTCTTCATAGAAATAGATATGTATTGATCTCTCCTCCATTGTCAGGGTCTCTTCTAGATACATAGACCAAAGATTCTCTTCTCTCTCATACATGTGCATACATAGCTGCATGCATATTCTTATATACATGTACATACATACATACATGCATACATAGGCGCAGATACATACACGCGAGCATACTTAGTCACACCTACGTCTTCATACACACATTTCATACGTATTCAGACATATTCATACATATTCCTACATGCATATTCTCACATGTGCGTACGTGCACGTTCATATATATATCATCCTTATACATCTTCATACATACCTAGACTCCTCGCCTGGAAGAGCTTACTCGGTCGTTCTTCTTTCGTTCCTTTCTTAGGTCCGGTGCCTGTCGCTGCTGAGAAGTTCCAGAAGAAGGCAAAAAAGAAGTATCGGCTTATAAATGAGAATTTGTACCTAGATAATCTTCCATCTAGTGAGAGATATTTCAAGTCGTTCATGCACAGGGATGAAGTCTCTCATGGTAAGAAATCTGTCTAAGTCAAATCCCTGGTTTCATCTCTCTCTCTCTTTCTCTCCTTCAGCTTATCTCTTCTCCATCGTACAGACATCTGTAGTGGTAGTACATCTATTCATATGTCTATCTATGTATCTATCGATCTAATCTCTAGTCTATCTCATGTGTCTGTTCAATATATACGTCTCTCTCTCTAGATATATGTGTATATTTGAAGGAGAGAGAGAGGGAGATAGAGAACCTTGATAGGTCTGTACTTGTACGTGCAATGAGAGATGCATCTCCATTCTTCTTCTTTCTTTTCGTCTCTACCTTTCATACCTTAGGAGTCTATATATCTACGGGTTTATCAGTGTATGTGTAACCCATTCGATCTATACGTAGATATCTGTATAGGTTGCATGCGTCATTGCTTGTCTCTTCACATAGGAAGGGTGTCTCTATGTCATCACTCGAAGAACTAGAGAGAATACACATCCGTCCCCCGTGTATCTCTCCCTGTATAAGCCTATAGATGTTTATAGAGAGTTGGATTGAAGCAGTGCCTCAGTAGAGGCGTATGTACTCCTGACCTTCCTCTCCCCATCCTTGGATTCTTCAGACACTTCTCTATATCTCAGGATGTCTTCTCTCTCTCTTTCACTCACGGAGAGGCGCTTTGTCTCTCCTGCCTTCGCCATGTATGTCCATAAATACACGTATGTATGTATCTATGTATATCCATGTATACAGAGAAAGAGATCTAGAAAGATAGATGTGCTTACTAAGATTCCCGTGTTGTGTGGCTCTACTTGATCCGTCTTGAGTGGATCACGTATATCATCTATGTATATATATTTATGTGAATGTATGATGCATGCACACAGCTACGTATGTATGTGTGTTGATGAGTGACCTATATGTATGTGTCTATATATGTATCTAAAGTTGTATGTGTCTGTAGATGGCGAGGTCTTCCCTGTGTATTCTTTTCTATCAAGCTTATCATCACTTTCTTTTGCTTCTTTTGTCTCTAGCATATCATAGACAAGCTAAGGAAAGGATTCTTTCTTTCTTCTTTCTTTTTTTTCCTTTCTTTCTTCTCTTTCTTTTCTATCTGTGTAGTGGTGGTGAGTTCTTTGCATCGATTCATCATAACTGGGAGTATCGATGGTCACGTGAAATTTTGGCTACGAGAAGCTGAAGATATCGAGTTCGTTAAACACTACAGAGCTCATATAGGTATGCTGGCCTTCGCTTCCTCTTCCTCTTCTTCTACCTCCTTGCCGTCTTCTCTTTCATATTCTTTTTCGTCCTCTCTTTCTTCCTCTTTTTCTTCTTCTCTTTCTTCCTCTTTTCCTTCTTCTCTTTCTTCCTCTTTTCCTTCTTTTCCGTCTACTTTCCTACAGTTGTATGGTGCATAGATATTCACCTATCTATCTGTCTAGGACCCGGTTTCTCTCGTTTCTCTCTTCTTTTCTTTCTTCTTCATTTTCTTCTTGTATGGATATGGCTATCAATCTGCAGAGAGAGAGATAGATACGTGGATAGGAGAGATGTAAAAGGTTTTGCTCTACATGTGTTAATGAATGAAGGAGAGGAGAAGAAGAAAAGAAGAAGAAGCTGTGTAAAGAGTGTGGGGAAGTATCTTGAGTCTCGACAAACATCTATACACTTTTTCTGTATAAGGTTTTCTTTCTCCTCTTCTTTATGTTCGTCTTTCTCTTCTTTCTTAAGGCTTGTCTTTCTATCTTTTCTTAAAGCCTTTCCTTCTATCTTTTCTTGCAAGCCTTTCCTTCTTCTTTTCTAGATATACACGCGATGCCGAAGAAGGAGAGTCTCTTCTCTCTGGGTTCTTCTCCATTGTCTCCCCGCTACAGCTTTTCATACCTTTCTCTCCTCTCTCTCTTCTTCTCCTTATTCCCACTCCTCCTGGGCTCTTCCTCTTCTTCATATTCCTCCTTTTTTTCTTTCTCTCTCTGTCTGTCGTTCATTGAAGTGTTCTCTTCCTCCTTCTTTGCTTGTTCTTTTTTCTTTGGCTCTATGATGTCTAATACGCCGACAAAACTTCCTACATGTTTAGATATGCGTATCTAGGCTAATGTAGACATCTCCGGTCCGCAGCCTTCATTCACGTAGACTATGTATATACTTGTCTATAACATATTTGTACATAACCTTATCGATCTCTTCACATTCCCTCTATATCATCCGTCTCTGTATGGTTCTGTTTTATGTATGCATCCCTATGTATATAAGTATACAAGATGTCCGTAGTGAGAAGAGATGTATTTGATCAAGACTCTCTTTCTGAGGATTCTTCTCTTTCTTCCGTTCGTTCCTTCTGTCTGTCTTTCTCTTCTCATCTCTTTCTTTCTTTCCTTCTTTGTTTCTGTCTCTGTCTCTGTCTTCTCATCTCTTTCTTGTTCTTTCTCTCTTTGTTTCTCTTTGTCTGTGTGTGTGTGTATTTTTAGGTGTCCTTCATTGTTTGTGTATATCTTCGTCAGACGGAGGAGCGATGGTCGGGTCTGTGGGGAGTGACAAAACCTTTCGGCTTTTTGAAGTGATTAGCTTTGATATGCTCTGCTTACTGAAGCTTCCCTTTCTCCCTCTTGCATGCGAATTCGTACATGGAAAAGAAGAGCTCGCACCCATCGTCACTATGTAAGCTGGCTGTTCATCTATTGGAATCCAAAATAAGAAACTCGGAGAGAGAGAGAGAGAAGAAAAAGAAGAGAGGACAACTGTTAGAAAGAGGGGGATCTGAGTCAGTGAGACTGGCTGAAGAGATGCATGCAGGGTGAAGCATTGCCTCCTCAAACACCTGGGCAAAGTAAAATAGGGACACATACATAGACATACATATACATGCGTAGTCATACATATACACACATAGGCATACATACATGCATACTCATACAGATATACATACGTCTTCGTACAGATATACATATTCATAGAGATATACATATTCATGCATACATATACATTCAGATACACATATACATACATACATACGTCTTTACAATTACATACATACGTACCCACATACACAGATACTCATGTATATACATGTGCGTGTGTACAGATAGTCATGTGTATTTGCATGTGTAGAGAAGAAGGAAGAGAGACTTGAGTGCCTTGGGTATTAGGACCGGATCGACGTGTGAAACATGGAATGAACTTACTCGCTTTGCGAAAGAGATGAAGCCTGCCTTGTCCCTTGTAAGGAGTTATCTCTAACACAAGGCGTACTTCACGTCATCCTAGCTTGTCTACAAGACAATGTCTCTGTCGCTAGCTGCTGTATGACGCGTTGATAAATGGTTCGTCGCTAGCTCCGTAAGGACGGTAGGGAATGCTAAAGATCAGAAAGATAGATAGATAGATAGGTTAAAGATAGATAGATAGATTAAAGATAGATAGATAGATAGATAGATACGTGCCTTCCACTCTGAAGCTTCTTTTCTCTTTCTAACCTCCTCTTTGCTTTTTCTACATTGTTTTTCTTCTTTCTCTAAGCTCTTCCAAAGACACCCCGGAGATCTTCGTATATAGGCCGACCCTTGGAACAGAATCCGTAGGGAAATATTCGCTTCATATGGCTCCAGCGCACGCAATGAAATACAGCGCGTGCCTCAACATCTGCGTTTCTGCGGATGAACAAGGAGGTCTTGAGCTGTGGTGTACGGACACCTGCAAACGTGCGACGAAGGAGACGAGAAGGGGGTTGATTCAGTTCTCTCTCAAAAGCGAAACAGACTTATTTGAACTAGCCAAAGTATGAAAGGGTCCTCGCCTCTCTCTCTTTCTTTCTCCTTTCTTCTTCATCTTTCTTGTGTCTCGTCTGTTTCTCTTTCTTTTGACGTCTTGGTAGGGAAGCCCTCAGATCTGAAAAATACACAAGGCACGGAGAAGAAGAAGAAGAGAAAGAGACGATGATGGAGAACCTATCTTGACCGCACATACATACTTACTTCTCATGCACATTCCTTCTTCGTCACATGCGTTTTCGTTTCTAGGCGTAACAATAGATAGATAGATAGATAGATTAAAGATAGATTAAAGATAGATAGACAGATAGATTAAAGATAGATAGACAGATAGATTAAAGATAGATAGATAGATAGATCAAAGGCATACAGATAGATAGATAGATTGAAGACAGATAGATAGATAGGCGATTCCGTTTGTGCGTACATTCTTTCGTCGTTCCCCTCCTATTTCTGTAAGCTCAGTGCACATAACGTATATCATCAGAGGGACAATAAGAGGTCTCTCATCGTCATCTACGACGTTTCTCTACTTCAGTCATACTAAAGAGAGTTACTTGCTTTTTTCCATGGACTCTCTTATGATAAGAATGTCGTCTCTTTATCTTCTAATTTCTCTTCGTCTTTCGTACGAACGTAGCCTTCTCGGGGAGAGACCTCCAGAGAACAAGGCATGCGTGCATGCATTCTTCTTATCTTTTTCTTTTTCTATCTGTTGAAGCTAGTAAGAGAGAAAGAAAGGACTTCTTATTAGCTATTCAACACTTGTCTTCTTGTGGAGGAAGAGCTGTCGATATCTTTTTTCTTCCTTTTGGTACTTGATAAAGGAGCGAATCTGAGAGAGGATTCCTTCCTTTTCTTTCTTTCATTCTCCTTTTTCCTTTCTTTCATTCTCTATCTTTTCTTTTATTGTGTAGAATAAGACGCATGCGATAGCGCTGGCGGTCAGTCCTAATGGGGAATGGCTAGCTGTCCTTTCAGAAGATTCGATTCTACGCCTCTTCAAGCTCTCAACCGGAAAGTTAGCTAAAGTCTACCTCGAAACCATGGAGGTATAAATGAAGGATCTACTTGATCAGGCTTTTTCTCCTACTGATTTGTCTGATGTCTCTCCTTCTCCAAGTTTGAAAGAAAGAAAGATACATAATTAGATAGCCTCCCCTACATCAGCAAGGACCACTACTGTTACAACTATCAGTTTGTTCCTCATACCTTTACAGTCATCTTCATCATCTGTATAGGTATCTGTGGATAGATAGATAGATAGATACCTTCACATGTGATGTGGCTATACAAGGTATGTGAGTTCTACGTGTATACATACTTGTAGACGCATGTATATATGTATATATATAAAGAGAGATGTGTGTCTTTTCATCGAACCTTATCTCTCTATCAATCTGTCTCGCTTTTTTCAGTCTTTCGTACCGCTCACGTCTATTTCTCTCACTTTTTATTTTTTCCCTGTCCTTGCTGTTGGTACTACTGCGTTGTATGAATAGTGGCGGAGTGAGGGCGAGAGAGAAAGAGCGAAGCAGGAGTGCGATAGAACGCCAAGACAGACCTGTTTAGAGACCTACACGCGTCATAATCTCTCTGTTCTCTCTGATTCTTATTCTATGTCTGTCTCTCTTTCTAACTGTCTAACCGTCTAACTATCTGTCTATCTATCTGTCTATTTCGTCGTCTTCTGCTGCTTTCGTGGTCGTCTGTTTCTCAGTCATAGCTCACTCAGGGAGAAAGAAAGAAAGAAAGTAGGGGTAGTTCCCATAACGGCTCGTCGTCGTCAAGCTTTTCTCTTCTTTTTTGAAGGTGGTGTATGTGGCTGTATGGGTTCGAGATGTAAGAATAGAATTTATAGAAAGGCCAGCAAAACAGATTGGGAGGCGTAAGTCTGTTGTTCTCTCACTCTTTCTCTTAACCAGGTTTCCAAAGATCAAACACCCTCGCCAAGAGAAGAATCTCCTTCATATCCTTCTTCTTTTTTCCTTTTATCTGTAGACCTTTTTCTTACTTTCTCGTTGTGTCTTCTTTATCTCTTTCTTTCTTTCTTAATCCATCTGTAGACTTTTATCTTTTTTGTTGTCTCTTCCTTATCTCTTTCTTCTTT
>NW_027152840.1:12677-12947 GCF_002600585.1 Cystoisospora suis
GAGAGAGAGAGAGAGGGAGGGGATTTGGTTCGTGTATTCTTCCTATGTGATCAGTTGGAGTGTATGCACAGTCGTTCCAACGACTTTCGCGATGTCGCTGACACACAGGGCATACCTCTGTCTTGGTCTATCTAGGGGCGTCTATACATTTATACAGACATGTTTGTACTGCTGCAATGTGTACAGACGTACAGTTACTTATCTAGGCGTATATTGATTCGTACATCTATTTGCATATACACATGTGCACATATATGTTCTTGAATTCCA
>NW_027152840.1:13473-19556 GCF_002600585.1 Cystoisospora suis
TGTCTATCTTCAGTCTATCTCTTCATCTACTGTATCTATCAGCAGATACAGAGCCATCCCGCGGGGCCATATCTCTTTCAGATTCATTCTTCCCTCTCATTCTATCTCTTCAAGCGAGTCACATACCTTCCTTCTCTCTCTCTTTCTTTATGTTTCCTCTCTTTCTTCTCCCTATCTGTCTCTCTCTCTTCTTGTCTCTCTAATCTTCTTGCTCGTCTTCTCCCTTTCTTCTTTCTGTAGTTGTCTCGTCTCATAGGCAAGCCCGAGCATAGCCTTCGATTTCTGTCGATCGCGCTCTATCAAGGAAAAGCTCACAAGGTCTGGAAGAGGCGGGGTCATAAGAGAGATCTTCTTTCTTCTCTCTTTTTCTCGGTGGTGTCTTATGTGTTTGACCTCTTAGATAGATAGATACGTTACTAGTAGTGTGACGCTTCGAATGGCCCGTGGCTCTTTCCAAGCGCGTCACGCCTTAACTCCCGCGTTCGATTTCCAGTGGCTAATAATAATAGCAGCGCAGTCCATAAGTAAGCAAAAGATAAAAAAGGAAGCTAACTGTATCTTTTCTTAGGGAGGCTGGATATTCATCTTATTTTCATTCACATGACAATCTATTCATATCTTTCTCGGAGCTGCTCTTTCGTGTCTTCTTGGGGTCTTTACAAGCATGAGAAGGAGGAAGGGAACGGGCTGGACAGTTACGGAGGCTCACTTACACGTTCCGAATGACTGGCGGGAGAACATGATACTTACGTCTATATGTCTCGTACATATCTATCTCTCTGGGGATCTATCAGCATCTGTGCATGCATACAAGTATGTAAGTATGTATACGTCTTGTTTGAGTCCAAACCGAATGATGTATAAGAGACATGTTCTCGGTCAGTCCCGTCTATCTCCCAGTTTTGTGTCGATGAATGCTTTGCCTTGAATGTACGAGCATGTATGTATGGATATGCCTGAACATGTATGTATGTACGAATATGTATGAATGTGTGTGTGTGATAGAGGAAGGCCGCGACGACAGTTTTTCTAGGGGGTAAAGGAGGAGACACAAAGCCAGGAGAGAATAGGAATGATCGTATCGATTCTCTTATTGTCGCCTCGGCTTTCAAGAAAAACAGGCAAGGAAGAGACACATACATACATACATATTGATATAGCTACTTTTCCTTGATTCTCGTCCTCAGCTTCCTATCTTCACCCCTTGCTTCTAGGGGAAGTTGAAGAACCAGTCACTCTTTCACTTTTCGTTTCATGTCTTCTATATGAAAAGGGGGTAGGGCGAAACAGGGTGTATGTACACCCCCCTATCTTCTCGGGTTGCTGTCCTCTTTGTGGGTTTAGATGATTACGAGGAGACAAGCGACTGATGAAGAGATTCTTTCTTCAAAGCTCTCTTTAGTGATCTGCTTTTTTGCTTAATAGATGTACAAGAAGAGAGAGAGATTTATCTTTCTCTTCTCAGGATATCTTGATGTCTTCTTGACTGTCTTCGATTGTCAGAAGGTGTTAATTCAATCGATTTTTACCTAGCTAAGACGAGCTACAGGAAGGGGGGGTCTCAAGAAATTCTGTACCTACTTCTTTATCTATTCTGTTTTTCTACTTCTTCTTGTTCTAATCCCCCGTATGTATGTGCCCTGTCTTTCTGCTTGGAGTGTATGCACACTCTTCCGTTCTCCGAGTGTATGTACACTGTTTTCTTGTTCAAGTGTATCTGCCTCTCCATGTTGTTTTCTTCTTTTCGCTTCAGAGTTTATTTCTTTACTCCTGACGCTCAGAAGGACGGACTTGTCGACTTACGGGATATTTTCAATGAAAAGCCATCTAAGGAAGAACAAGAAGCTATCGCCCGTAAGCACTTCATCGATCTCGTCTTTTCTCTCTTTTTTCTCCTCTCTTCTATTCTCTTCTTCTCTCGCATCTTTGTTTTCCACTCTTCTTTTTTTCCCGCCTTCTCTTCTATTTTCTTTTTCGGTCTCTTCTCTTCTCTTTTCCATTCTCTCCTCTTTTTTACTATCTCCTCCTCTCTTTCTTTCTCTCTTTCTCTTTCACTCTCCCCTTTTAAGAAAACCCTCCATCTTTCTGAGCTCCATATATATACAGACACTACGATGAAAGACCAACAATAGAGAATGAAAGCACAGATAAAAAAGTCATCTCGAAAGATAGAACGGCGAAGCAGAAGACTGTCTTTCCTTCTCACATTCGAACCACCTTTCTGAAGATCTCTTAAATCACGAGCATCCTCTCTGAACTGAAGAACACTAATGCTAACTACCTCTTTAACACCTATCTCCTTTTCCTTCTTCCGCCTTTCCTTTCATTCCTTCTTTCTTTCTTTCTGTCTTTCGTTCTTTCTGTTCTCCTGTCTTTCTCTTTGTTTCGACAGCTGCGGCAGGATCATCTATGGTTCCTTCTTCGTATCTTCGCCTAGGGAAGACAGCGACTATCTTCACAAGCTATGGTGATATCTTTATACGCTTGTTCTATCAAGAGTGTCCGAAGACGGTCGAAAACTTCTGCACCCATGCAAGAAATGGCTACTATGATAGATGCATTTTCCATCGCGTTATCAAAGGCTTCATGATCCAAACTGGAGATCCTAATGGAGATGGAACAGGAGGTAAGAAGAAGAAATGGAAAGGGGGGAGAAGAAACTGGTGAAGGAACGGGAAGGGGAGACGAAGGGGGGGCACCAGGTGGGTGCTACAGAGAGGAGGGACGATATGAGGTGTACATGCAGCTGCTAAGACGATCAAGCTGGCGTCGTCCTTCTTCAGAGGAATAGATAGGTAGGGGAGGTAAAGGTAGAAGAGAGAGAAGAGAGTGTAGTTGTCTTGGTAGGTGTCTTCTCTTTCTGCAGAATGTGTCTGGAGATAGATAGATAGATGGATAGATAGATAGACCATACTTATCTTTATCTATTTCTGCGTCTTCGTATGCCTATCTCTTCTCTTCTTTCGTCATCGTCTGCTTCTCGCAAATCAGTTCTCACCCATGCCAGCTGCGCCCTCTCTTCCTCTCTGTCTTCCTTTCTTTCTCTATCTGCTGTCTTTTCTTTCGCCTCTTCCTCTCTCAATCAACCGCCTGTCATAACCGCTGAGAGAAGAAGATTCAGGGTGACTTTCCTTTCTTATCTATCTCTTCATGTGAAGATTGTTTCTACTTCTTTTCTTTCTTTGGTTTCGTCGTTGGACTGCCGTCTTTGTGTGTGCGAATCATTCTTTTCTCTCAACAGGAGAATCGATCTGGGGTGGCGACTTTGAAGATGAATTTCATCGATCCTTGAAGCATGACCGACCTTTCACTGTTTCTATGGCGAATGCTGGACCCAATACAAACGGCTCGCAATTCTTTATAACGACCGTCCCTTGTAGTTGGTTAGATAACAAACACACAGTCTTTGGAAGAGTCGTGCAAGGCATGGATGTTGTTACAAAAATTGAGAGTGTAAGTCTTCATCTTGGTATCGTTAAGAAGTTGGTCGGATTTCATCGAGACGGAGGGAAGGAGATCAACATGTCACGGGTTGTGGCTTCTCGTTCGTAGAGGAGGAGATATCCTATATCTTCTGGATGGAGAAGAAGACTTGCGAAGGGCCATTCATTCATTGTCTCTTTCTTTCTCTCCGGCTAGGATAGGCTTCTCTACTCATGAGTGGATCGGATGGAGAGGGGAGGGTGGCCCGACTGCTTCTGTCGATGTAGGGTTATAGAAATAGTAGATGGACGAGACCATGAAACGGTACAGATAGAGACTATGCTATCTCTTTCGTTGTATGAATCATGATGGTGACGGGAGCTTCACGATGTTTTCGGTGTTTTGTCAAAGATAAATAGATGGAGACGGATAGGTTAAGGATAGATACGTTAAAGATAGATGGATAGATAGATAGATTGCGTCGTGTCTGTGTCGATGCTTCAATAGATGTATGTAGTGCGGAAATGAAGTAGTGGTTGCCGCTCGGCATTCTGAAGTTCAGAGAAACGTCGCTACTTGTGATATGAAGATAATTGTACATCACAGCGTACGAAGATGTGTGGATGGGATGGAGAGCTCCATCGAATAGCACCGAGTGTTGCTTTCATCACACAGGACGAAAGCCAGTTTCTCAGCGTGTCATATAAAGTGAAGCATAAGTTTAGAATTTTTAAGCCTTTATTTTTAGCTTTTTAAAAAAAGGATTCGCTAGATTCCTTTGGATGTCTAGATATCTTCAGTCAAGTATCTCTCCAAACATAGATAGACTCGGAAAGAACCCTTTGAGGAGGAGGGTGTCCGGTCAGGCGGTTATCTTCATGTCTCGCGGTGGAATTCTTACCTGGGTGACAGGAGGGTTCTCTCAGAAAGGAGAAATCTGCCGCACTAAAAGTTCGTATGTGTCAGAGATCTTATGCCGGTCCGGGGCTCTTGAACAATCGACATGCGTACATAGTAAACATATCAGCTCCCCCTTGGTATACAACCAATTGTTTCTAAAGCAGTAGACGGACCACTTCGTTCATCTTGAGACACATCTTCCTTTTAGATAGGTTAGTGACTGTCTCATGGAGATGGAGGCCTGTTGAGAATGGAACTTTCTTTTCTTTCTTTCCCCAGGTGCCAACCAACATCGAAGACAAGCCGAAACAGGATGTGAAACTTCTAACTATTAAAGTGACTTCGTAGAGAAACTCCTTCTGTCTCCCCACCAAGGCGAGGGGGAGACCGGTGGTGTCTCTGTCTAAGGACGAGGAAGACGAGGAGAAAGAAAGGATCGTGCGCCACACTTGTGTTGAAGATATGATTGATATGTGCAGTTCATCAATAAGAAGGAGACATCAAGAAAAGAGAGGATGAGTTGATTTTTTGATTCCTTTTTCTTCTATTCTGTCGGTCGGTTTCGCTGGCTGAAGAGGTTCTCGAGAGACGGCTGTCACCCGTGCAGCGGTGTTCATGTTTCTGTTCATTAAAAAGAAGAAAGTGTTGTTTTCGGCGGCGGTGAGAGATTTGTATGTATGTACATATGTCACCAAGGTGGGCATTTGAGAGAGGTGGGAATCTGGAGCGTGACAAAGAAAGAAGACAGGAGAACCTTGTGGTGTGTTCAGAAGGAGTCATCTGTTTGCGTGAAAAAAGAGAAAAGAATGGCTTAGCGCAGTGAGGCCTCGTGGCTGATGAGGCAAGCAGGTACAACGGACTAAGTCAAACCATCAGTAGGCAAAGCACCTAGGGATGGTGCCACGGTTCTTTTCTTTACTTTTGATTGGATTCCAAAGTATCACATCAGCCTCTGTTTTTCTGCAGCATCTTGCTGTTCCTGGAAGAAACCTTCCGCGGTAGCTTTTAGCACGGCTATCCGGGCCGCGTTCTGAATCGCCCCTCGGACGACGAGTAGCGGAACCAGATCCGGAAGAAAATCTTTTCCATCTTGGGTCACTCAGGAACAGAAAAAGTAACCTTGTCAGGGTTAAACCATACGGACCTGAAGTGAGCGGGAGTTTAGCTGTAGACTGTACTACTTGTAATACTTTAACTGTACACAAGCAAATTACACCGATGCACCCACCACCTTCGAGTCTGACTTTTGAAGAGGATCACACAGGTGGGAAAGCGCTAGCTGGTTATGTCCCTACGTACCACTACAGCTTCGTAGACACTACGGAGCATCACCACGATCATGTGTGGAACCTCCCTTGGGAATGGCCCGAGGAGCCCACGCGCGGAGGTTCGTGGCGGTGCACGGTTACTCACGAGGGCGGATAAATCGCGTTCTACTCGTGAACTTCACACGAAAACGATGCCGCATCCTAGCAGGCACGATAGTAGCGAGGATTGAGGAATGCGCGGAGAAACCAGCAGTAAGCTGCGTGTGCACGCAGACCAGCAATCATATTAACGCAACTATAATAAAGCAAGATGACTGGGAAAATGAGATGCCGTCCCTCCAAGTTACGTTGACTCACAGGACGGCAACTGAATTCAAAAGACTGCATGTCAGAGTTTTCAACTCTGGCCCATACAAACTATACGCTTAGGCAGAGTGATCTAGCAGTATGGATGTGTAATGATTCCTGGTGTCCAGAGACTACGCGAAGGCG
>NW_027152840.1:19578-19976 GCF_002600585.1 Cystoisospora suis
TGGTCGTCTCCCATAGTCCGTGAGCGCAACACAGGTCTTGTTCACCTTGAACCAGTACCTTCGGCGAAGAACCTAGGTTGTCGATCTAGCCTCCTCGGCGGCTAACTCGGCGTTCTGGCAGTCCGGTTCGTGTGCTGCACCTCCGGTGAGGGTCTCTAGCCTTTCTGACCTCTCTAAACTTCGCAGGAGTCTTCCCTGTCGTCACTCTTCTCCTGGCGCTCCTTGGGGCTCTATTGCCCGGGCAGCGAACAGCTGATCTTCGCGTCCGCGGCCTCTCCGAGGGTCGTACGTGTATCGTTGCACGCCTCTCGGGTCGCTCTGCCTGCTAGAAGTCCTAGTCCGTGCTAATCTGAACGTTTCCTGCACGTTCCAACGTCCCTTGCTCTGGGGGCGTGCGT
>NW_027152841.1:0-9714 GCF_002600585.1 Cystoisospora suis
CTAGCGGGAGACCATCTTGAGACGCTCCCATATTCCTGGGTCGGACCAGTGGCGTGGAGCTTCGGTCTCGAAAACCGTGACAGTAACTCAGCCGTTTAGTCGACGAAGTCCCTCTGGTTATTATAGAACAACCCAATCCTCCTCTCAATCTCTTCCTTGTCTCGAAAAGAATAACCGTATGTCTTGACATTTGGTCCT
This sequence comes from Cystoisospora suis, assembly GCF_002600585.1. NCBI lineage: Eukaryota > Apicomplexa > Conoidasida > Eucoccidiorida > Sarcocystidae > Cystoisospora > Cystoisospora suis. Next base: position 199 of record NW_027152841.1, read on the forward strand.
CCTCAACGGGTCGTAACCTTTTCCGAAAAGGGTAGGTGGACCTAAGCCATGGCTCCATCATCATCAGTTTTTGATGATCCAGATACGCCTCCTCATTCCTGCCCTCGAGTCCACACATTTGGGTCTCCTCCTCTATCTCCCTGCTCCTGTCTTCAATTTGGCCCCATGGTCTTATTGTCAAAGGACCACCTCCATCCCACGTTTCGGGATTGACTCCCTTGTCCGTTTCTAGGGCGTGACAGGCGGAGGAAGCTTGCTCCAAGGGTTCTTCCATTCCCCCTTTTGGCAATAAGATCGACCGGAAAACCTCCTCACTCCGTCGAATTTCCGGAAAAACATTCCTAACCCTCACCAAATCCTCTCCGATCATAGTCACCAACTCTATTACAAAGTCTCCAAACTCCTCTCCGAGTCTCATAGCGCCCTTGACCGTTCCTGCAACACTCACTTTCATTAAAGAAAGCAAACTGACACAAAACCACATTACAAGTTGGAAGCTATTCCTAAAACTCTATCGAAGGCTCTTACGAATTGTCAAGGAGAGACCTTTCAACTCTTGAATCAGAGTTAATCGGGCGACGCCGACGGCTGTCAGCCCGTATGACTCTATCGCACTTCGCAGTCTTAAGCCGACCCACTGATTTAATTCGTCCCTCTGATCCATTCCAAATCCCCTAAAACACACCCCAATCTTCCCTGGTTGACCACTCTTACTCAGCTCGACCGGTAGATTGACTCGGTCCATCCTCGTGCCACTAGCTCCTGGCTCAACCAGCGTTGCCTCGTCCCGGCCTACCCGGGCTGCATACCTGCCCTGTCTCATCCGGGTGGCTTGTCCGGCCGCGTCTCCTACGACAAGCGGCCCCCCTGACCTTTCTCCCCCGGCTCTCCCGTTCAATTCTCCGCTTTCCTTAAGGAAAAACTGTCCTAGAGTGCTTATCTCACTATTCCTTGCGGAATACTCTTCTTGTCCGACTGTAAATCCTACCTCTTCGGTGCTTATCTCATTCCGTGACCGCTTATTAGCCTCCGAGCGGCTTGGGTGCTCGGTCTTCCACGGTCGTGAACCCCTATGTGGCTCTACTTTCCGACTCTTCCTTCTTACTCTCGCTACTAGTGCGTTAAACTGACACCCCTTCGCTCCGTTGGTTGTAACGTTGCCCGGTTCCTGCCCCTGACTGCTTCCCCGATCATCTACCGTCTGCCGTGGGCAAATTTCCACGCCCCCTAGTGGCTTCTCCCTTAACTCTCCGTTCCCGTTCTGACCGTTTTCCGGTTGTTCAGGAGTTCTATCCGTTGAGGTGATCGTCACTACCGGCTCTTTCGCGCCTTCCACTATGGTTCCACCCGTGACCACCCCTTCTCGACTCGCGCTCCCTCGTCGACGCCGCGCCCCCAGAACATCGTGGCTTGGGCGCTCGACATCGATGAAGAGGAATCCTCCTCCCCTGACTGTAGTGAGCAGGAATTTGACTTAACCCTTATCTCGGGCGTGGAAGAAGACTGGACCGATGACATCGTCAGACGAGCTGGGGCGGAGCGACCCCTACGGTGTTCCTCTAGCTGGGTAAGGTCTTTCTTTTGTCTCCTTATCTCCCCAAGTTCTTCCACCTTATGATTCGGCCCATGTGTGGAGCTCCCCTGCCCCAACACCTTGTGTGCACAGAGACTCAGGCCTTCCTCCTTTTCTACACTCCCTCCTCCGTACGGTTTCAAAGATTCACCAACAATGATCGTCTTCTTTAAAGCATTATACCCCGCTCCTACGGACGGGGTCCTCTCCTTCGGTTGGAGCTTGACGCAGGGGGCCTTCCTGCTTGCTTTAGAAGCTAAACGAGCTCGGTAAGTAAGGTGACTGAGCTTCTCAAAAAATCTAAACCATCTACCAGGTACGTCCCGACCGTTTCCAGGTCTTTCTCTCATCCATCTGCCCCCAGCGTCCTTTAACTTTAAGCCTGTAGTGCCTACAGACAGCCCGTCCTTAGCCCCCTGATGCTCGCATATCTTCCCTGGTTTCTTGATTTGTGTTATGAACCCCCTTATTACTTTCCGAAATGCGTTTTCCACTTCAGGTTCTTTCCGGGCCGTTATCTCTACCCCGGTACGTAAATTTTTCGCTAATCCTAACATCAGATCCTCCCGGTTTACCACATCCGTTGGGGGCTTCTCCTTCTTTAAGGCCGACAGCTCAGCTGTTGGCTCTGTCCTGGGTACTTTGTTCAGAGAATGGAAATCTGTTTGAACCGGCCGACGGAAATTCTCGGTTCTTTCGAGGTCCTCTGGGGCTTCAGTGTCCATACTCTCCGGACCAAGTCCGCTGCTTCTGTTTCGTGTTTGGTCACGATCATCCGGTAAGCTCGTTCTATGTCCCCCGGATCCCACCTTAGGGCCGTCGTCCGACCGTTCCTCCAAGGTCTTCTCATCTCTTGCAGGGGCCGAACACCTTCCCTCCTTCAGGTAAGTCGTTTCATTATTCCTCCATTCCCTGAATGCTCTCTTGTCCGTCTCCTGCGTGTGTGACTGCAGAAGCAGGTTTACTTTCTCATGCTTTGGGTCGGTCCGGAGAACGATCCTCCTACTTGGGACTCCTTGAGGGCTCTTCGCCCTCATTGGGCTCTCCTGAGCCGGATGGCTGACTATCATTGTCCTTTCCGGTGTTTGTCCCGGGGCAACTTCTCCCAGTTCCCTTACCTTCCGGCTCCGGGTCAAAACCTCCGGGCATACGTGGCCCGGTTCCATTGTATACGGGCCCCCCTGGCCCTTTTCTCCGTAAGATCCAGAAACGAAGCCGTAGGCCCGAGCTTTACTTCCCCGCTTTCAAACTGGGAGCTCCCTATACTGGTGGTTTCACCAGGATCCGAACGTGTGGCCACATGTGGGCTAATGGCAAGTGGGTGTTGTGTATGCACGCCTTGCCCTCTACTCTCCGCCGCTGGGTCGAAACACTTCTTCCGGTATCCACTTTCGGGCTTACTCGTGCCGAATCCTCTCGGCATTTGTTCATTTGTTCTTGGGATTTCCGTGACACTTCGGTCGGAGACCAGTTCCTGACGTGGAGCCAGGTGAAGTATTTGGACCTCCCCCCGGACTGCATCATACGTAGCGCTCTGACGGGTTTTCGGCTCCGTGTCCCTCTTCACCTCGTCCTGGCTGGAGCGGACGTGATATTGTATTCTCCCGCTTAACACTTCCTTCCTTGATCCCACTCGAGCGGTCCCCGTCGAAATTGAATTTTTACCATCCAAGCTCAATCCTAAACAACCTTTCCCGTATGTGGCCTTTAGGCAAGGGGTCTTCAGATTCGCTATTCCGATGAACCTTCTTTGAGTTTTCTTGGCGATTTTGCCCCTAGGCTTCAAGGTGTGCCCCCAGTGTCTCAGACTCTCTCCCGACTCATCTCCCTTCCGAGCAGCCTTCGTTACCTTTTCTTTCACGGGTCTTGCCGTATCCCAAACACTCCAATGCGCTCTTCCCAAATCATCCCTTCTACACTTCGTCTCCGTTAGCATAGCACATGTCCCCTGCTCTCTCCCCCATCTGCTTTTCCTGTAACCTCCCCTTTGCTCCTTTCTCCTATTACATCTTCCCACTGGGAGTCTTCCCTTGGCTGTATCTTCGCACACAAACAGGTAGATATTTCTCCACTCTCTATTATACCGCATGAAGCTTCGGGGAGGTACCTTCTTAGCTCTCAAGCGAACTCCCCAGTCACTGAGAGCCATCAGTTTCCCTCTTCCGTCCTTTTCGCCCCCAGATTTTGTCTCTTCGTGTGGCAGTTCCAGCTAAAATGCCCTGGTTCTCCACACGTGAAGCAAACATATCGTCTAGTCCCCTGTCCATTTATCCCTAACGAAGCGTGGTTCGGTCTTCTTCCCTCATCTCCACTGGCTCCCCAGGGTCCTTTGTAATCCTCCGTCGTCGGGAGTCCTCTCAAGTTATGGGTGGGGTATTTCTCCCTTGGATAATATCCCCCATATCTCATCGGTGCCTCTAGTCCATATCTCTGATGTCTATTCTCAGGTCCCCTCTCAAGGACAATACCCCTTCCGGGTTTCAAAGGCGGTGGCCGACCTCTATCCTGGGGCCCTGGCCTCCACACAACTCCATAACGTGGGTTTGTCTCCGGCGCTCTTAACCATCCTCGACGGTACGTCAAAGGGCGAGGACCTACTTGTACGTAAGTTGGTCTCCGAAAATCACTCCTCTTACCGGAGCTCGGCTCTAACTTATCGCGCCTGCCATCCTCGACATCCTCCCAAAGGTAAGTGGCCAGCTTTATAGCTTCGGACATCGTTCCTGGGCGGCACACGTAGACGAATCTCCTGATCTCAGGGTCTAGTCCTTCTATAAAGTATTTCAACTTGTCTTCGCTAGATAAAGTAGGGCAATCAGCCACGGCATTGTTGAACCCCAGTAAGTACTCCTTTACTTGTCCTGCCTGCTTCACCTTTCTTAGCCGTTTGATTGCTCCAGCTAAATCATACCCCCCAAACTGTTCTTGGAGCATTACCTTCAGCCCCTTCCAATCATACGGCCTCTCGTCGTCGTTTAACGACAGCGCATACCACTTTGTCACATCCTCATCAAGGTAGGATAACGCTCTCCAAAGCTTTCCCCCCTCAGGTACGTGATTCCTGTCCAGGAATAAATTCATTTGAGCGATCCAGGCGGCCGGCTGCTCTCCAGTAAAGACGTAGGGCCCCTTTGACAGGGCTAAACTCCTTTCCTCAATTAATGTTCTTAACAGACTTTCGGTGTCCCGTGTGCTCCTTCCGAGCACCTCTTCTTGGTTCCGTGAAAATGCATCACATGAATGAACTCCCCCGCGGGCTGCTCACCGGCTCTCCTGGGGTAATCCCAATTTTAGCTTTCGTGAACACTGGGTACGATGTTACGTCGTACTCGGCGCCCAACCTCTCCGCCTTCACCGGCCGTAAAAGGGGTGAATTCACACGCCTCCCCAACGGGGCGCCCCGGTCGGTCCTCTCCAGACCACCGACTCCTCCCTTTTCCGAGGCCCCGCCTGGCTTCATCTCAAGTATCGGGTTCTTCCCGGTTTCACCGCCTAATTCCGTGGGTTCCATATCGTCTTCCCTCAATCAGCAAACACTTGAGCGCTAACTCCTTCCTTCCCTCGGCTGCCTCCACGGCCAGACGTACAGTCTTGCGCCTCTACCCCTTTGAGCGTCAAGATCAACTCCTCAGCAAGCTACCGCGCTAGGAAGGTTCCTTTATCGGAAACCGCCCTAGGCCTTGTCTCACACTACAACTAACCAAGCTCAGCAGGCCACACTCCCGCCGGCTCGTCACCGAAGTCAGATTACTGCCTCACGGTTTTCTACACACCCGAATACAAACCATGCGGTGCTACCAATTGAAAAAGGTTATAGAGTATATAACGGTCACGGATCTCAGGATTATTCCTCCCGACGTAGAGTCTGACCTCAAGCCCGCGCGGGAGTCACCCAAGACTTACCCTCCAGAGAGAGTACTTTATAAGCGGAGCGGTCTAGCCGTCGATACCTGCCGCACACCGGATGGCCGTCAGGCACGCAGTAGCCGTCGTGGAACTCGTGAGTGTCGGCCTGTGGACCGCCTCCTTCGGGTCGTCAATATTTCCGGGCGCCAATCGACCTCGGGCAGGTCAATGGTCAAACCTTCGACGGGTGGCTCAGTCCAACTCAGACCCGTTCCTGAGGTACTACCACTCCAACCCTCTGGTGTCTGCCCGCTACGTGAGCCTCTCTTCAGTGTCCTGACCCTTTCTCAACCCTAAAGTTCTTTCTCGCCCCTCTACTCTCTCTCCCGAACTCCGGGGCTACTCACCTCTCCGGCGGCACACGCTGAACGTCGGGCGTTAAACCCGGCGCTGATCGAACCGGACTCGTCGAGTCCTCAGAAGGTCGCCGAACACGTTTTCCGTTAGATGAATATGTGCCCAACAGGGCGTAAGGGCTATTAGACACTAGTCTCTCTCGTGTCTACTCACTCCACACGCATGAACTGGCACGCACACACAGGTCGTCCGTTCGATCGAGCCCTTCCTGAACACAAGCACCTCATCACAGGTTTCTCGACTTGTGGTTCAATTGGACGAACTCACTCTCCCGTTTATCAGAAAGGAAGAAGAAAAAGAAATAAAAAAAAAAAGAAGATAAGCTGGCCCGAACCTACCAGTAATTGACGATGATAATGATAGTGATAATAATAATAATCTGTCTTTTTTTTCCTCGTTCTCTCTCCTTTGTTACTCTGCTCATGCTTGGGCTGATTTCGCGGTCGAGTTTAAGCTAGCTGACCGATGCCTTCTGCTTCGTGGGCCTCCGTGTTACGAACTCTCACCCACCGGGATTGTCCTTATAATCGGAGGCACTCCCCAAACCCTCTGGCAGGTCCCAATTGGCCCACTTATCGTCCCTTTGCCTTATCTCACACAAGCAAGAACCATGAGCCTCTACTACCTTAGCTTTCTAGCTGTTCAGATTTGACCTGTTCTTTGGACGCAGTCCCCGCTCCCTCCTTACTAGGTGATCTTAGTCTAAACCTCAAGATCTACAAGAACGACTCGTGTATAGGTCGTCTACCCCCCATTTATTATTGTCACAAGAGCTCCACTTCAATTACACTCTCGGGCGGGTTGAGTGTTTATGTCAGATCACGGGTCAGAGTACAAAACTCTGACACTCACCCACAACGGCGCGAGAACTCCGACGATTCTTAGGGCTAGCGGGGTACTGCTGGAGATTTATCAAAGGTTTCGCCCAAATAGCCGCACCCCTGTACGCCTCAACAGCGAAGGAGACATGGGAATGGGATGAAGGGTGTGACAGCGCTTTCCGCAGGTTAAAGAAAGAACTAGCTACGGCCCCCCTCCTACACCATCCGCTCCCCGAAATTCCCTATATTATCGACTGCGATGCATCTGCGGTGGGCTGGGTGCGGTACTTCAGCAACACTTGCCTGGCGAACCAACCCCTCGGATTATTGCATACGCTGGCCGAGTTTTCAGCTCAGCAGAGAGAAAGTGGTCGACCACAGAACTCGAGGCTATGGCAGTGATATGCAGCCTCGAAGAGTTCCGTGAATATATTTTGGGACGACAATGCATCGTCCGTTCGGACCACGGCTCCCTACGTTGGCTTCAGGCAGCAAGAAAAGGCCGCCTTGCGCGCTGGGCGTTGCGGCTGCAGGAATTCGACTTTGTGCTACAGCACCGAAGGGGGGCTCAAAGCGCACGTTGACGCCATCTCCAGGATCCCAAAACGACAACCGATTAACGATAAAAGCGAAGTATGGCGGCGAATACCGAGCCCTGCAGACAGGATTTTTCCAGACTACGCCTTCGCTTCAGTAGCAATGCCCAGTCACGACGATACATACGACCGCTCCACATACGACCGCTCACCTCTTCGAGACCCCTCAAGCGCCAGAATCATACAGGAGCAGAGGACGGACAATGAATGTCGGGCAATCGTCAAGGCTATTCGCACCGGGAGTGTTGGAGCCGGCCCACGGTGGTGGCAACTACTGCCGCAGTTTCTACGGCAAGACTATCTCACACACGACGGTATTTTATACAAACAGGGGGAAGGAGGAGTACTCAGAGTATTCGTACCTAAGGCAGTTCGCAGTGGACTCATATGGGCATACCACTCGGGTCCCTTGGGAGCCCACTTCGGGGCAGACCGAATGTACAGCCAGCTCAGGGGCAGATACTCGTGGCCCGCGATGCGTGAGGAATTCACAAGAATGGTTCAAGGATGCCTGTCGTGCTCTCGTAGGGAGCCGGCAGACTACAGGCAGCACCTTGTGCCAGGAAAACAAACTAGCTTACCAAAGCCGGGACTATTTCATACGTGGGCTATCGACGCCTATGGGCCGCTACTTAGGACTAGTAGGGGAAACTCGTACATCCTAGTTATGATTGATCACTTTTCGAAGTGGCCCGAAATCATCCCGGTCAGCAACATAACTAGCGAAACTGTAGCTGCAGTAATCGTGCATAGACTGATTTGCCAGTATGGCTGCCCAGCAGCATTGCTGACTGATAATGCAAAGGCGTTCGATTCAAAGCTACTACAAGAACTGGCATTTCGGTGGGGGATACTAAAGCTACGCATAACTCCGTATAACCCGCAAGCAAATGGTGTCGTGGAATCTTTCATGAAAACGCTGGGTAACGCTCTAGCCTGTATGGTGATGGACAAGGGTGGAGACTGGGATAGCTATTGTGCAGCAGTGGCATTCGCGTACCGCACGAGCCCTCATGCAACAACAGGTCAGGCACCTTACTATGTGGTATACGGAATTGACCCCATGCTACCGATCGACAGGTACCTGAACGGCGAGGCTAATAAGGGGACATCTGCCGTTGTGGATAGGGTTAGGTACCTGCGCAAACTCAGGAACCAGATCTTCCTGAAGATGAACGACAGGGTGAATCACGCCGCAGCGGACAAACAGCCGAACGAGCTCAGCCCAGGGGATCTCGCTCTGGTCCGATTGACGCGGACGGACAGGAGCAAAGGGTCAAGCAAGTTGGCGGCTAGATACAGCTTGCCTCATCGTGTGGTGGCTTCTTATGGTGGGGGCGCGTTCTATGATGTGATAGACCTGCGCACGGGTGTCATCCGGAGGCTCAGTCATCGCCTGTTACGTAGGTTCTCCCCATCGATCCTCACCCCCGACACCGCCCCAGAGCCGCCCTACAGCGATCTGTACCTACCGAGGGCACCCGGGAGCGACCTGAGAAGGGACAAACGTCGGCGGGACACTCAAGTTTCGGCTGAGGAAGACGGCGACACAGACCGTCTAGAAACTGACTGCTAAGAAACGGAGTCCTCAAAGAGCTGCAGTGCCATGGGGAGATGATCAAAGAGGTAAACACCTCGATGCGCCGAGTGACAATGAAGACGCTCAGTGGACGATCACGCACGGCAGCGCGGAGCAGCCCCAAAGAGACCAAACGCCATGGGGACACCCAGCCGCTGACCAGGAGTGACGCCACGAGCAGTCGAACTGCGCCGCGCAGCGAAGACAACGGATCCTGCGAGACTGAGTACACCTAACTGCTCAACCACTGTGAGATCTGGCAACAAGGGACGTTGCCAAGCCAAGTGGGGAAAGAGTGATGGAACCTCCCTTGGGAATGGCCCATGCCTCGAACTAGCGAGTAGTACTACACTGACTCACCGAGTGATGCCGCCATGGTCGTACACAAAAAAAAGGGAGAGCTGCACCGACAGGGCGGCAGCGGTCTCTTCCGGGGGAAAAAAAGATGTGCTGTGGTCTAGTGTGTGTGATGGGTGGTTGATCACTGTGACGGTGCGTGACACGGTGGAACGGTTCGGTGAAAGGAACGGAGTTGCGGGAACAGCCATGCTTTTTCGAATTGTTCTAAGCGGAATTCTTACGGGCCTGCCTTATCCGTGAGCCACTCGTGCCCCCTCGTGGCAGTACAGGACGATCTGGACCCAACCGTGTGCGTTAGCAGGGCTGAATCGCCAACAGCGGTGA
>NW_027152842.1:0-4994 GCF_002600585.1 Cystoisospora suis
ACCGCATGGTTCCCTGATTCCCCGGTATTTTCCCGGAAGTTGTTTCTTCTTTTGCTTTTGCCGCCGAACGTTTCACGATGTCTGGCCAGGGCGGAGAGTCACCGGCTCGTCGCATTAGCGACCCCTCTGCAATGATGGGGCAATGTGAACAACAGGCGTTGGCCTTGTTGGTTAAACAACGTTTGAAGGCCTTGCAACCTCAATATTATGAAGGCAGTCCGGACCTCGCTACTTTTCAGACATTTTGCTTCGACTGCAGGCGGTACCTTCGCCAGTTCAGCACCTTATCCGAAGACGACCGCGTACAGCAGGCGTCTCTGTTTTTAACGGGAGAGGCCAAGATTTTCTATCGGTGTCTTGAGGAGACCGGCTCCCTTGGAGAGCGACCGAAGACTCTCGAGGAATTTTTCGACGTCCTGAGAAGAAGATTCATATCCCAGAATTCACAATGGGATATACTGCAGGAGCTAGCAGAACTACAGATGATACCCGGACAGCCGCAGCAGTACATCGCACGGTTCCAGAAACTACTCGTGCGTGCCCCGGAACTCAGCGAGACAATGAAGCGGTTCTTCTTCTTCCGCGGCCTGGATAAACAAACAAGAGACGCTCTTATAACAGTAGAGAGCGTGCCACTTCCGGACTTGTTTCGGATGGTTGAGCGCTTTGCGCAGGCGCAGACTCGACCAGTTTCGTTCACGGCACCCACAGAGCGGCGTCCACAAGAGGAAATAACGGCAAACGACTTCGCTGAACCAATGGATGTCAGCGAGACGTTTGCAGTAGCGGCACAACGGAGGGAGCAGTACGGCCGACGCCCACCAGGTCCGCGCCGGAATGACGTGAGAAGACCCCGGCAGCAGAGGCCCTCGCGGCGCGAGAGTTCCGGACAAGGAAGTGGCTTCAGGTGCTATTATTGCAAGAAAGAAGGACATTCCTACAACGCCTGTCGCTCCCTTCGCCGTGACCTTCTCGAAGGAAGAATCACCGTCGCGGCCGCGGAAACGGACAAGTCAACAGAGTCGGGAAACGACGCCCTCCACCAGTAAAGGGGGACGCTCGGTGGAGGCTGTCGAACTCTCCCCCGTGTCCGCGAGAGCCTTCTCAGCAGCTGCTCCCGGCCGTCGCTGACGCAATTACGATCAGTGTTGTTGTGGGTGGTACACGATTGCAGGCTTTGGTCGACTGCGGGTCTCGGGTCGACATCCTGAACAGGAAGGCGGCAGAACGCTGCGTGCAGTCGTTCTCAAGCGTCAGTGGGCGTCTTCTTATGAAGTTCGCCAATGGGCAAACAGACAGCAACATCAGCATCACACCTCCAGTGGAGGTCTGCCTGAGCTCTTCTCATGAGACTCTCGTCGAACGAAGACCGTTCTACGTCGCCGACATCTGCTATGACGTCATTCTTGGCCTACCGTGGATGAAACGCTGGAATGCGTCTATCTGCTATAGTGAACCGGGGGTAGTTTTGCGAACGGAAAATGGAGTTGTTCACCTTCCTGGAACGTCGGCGAGAAGCCGAGAACACGAGCCTGTCAAGGTGCACCAGATGGCTGTCGAGTGCACAAGAACAGAGCAAGAGGAGCCGGCAGATGCGTCCAGAAATGCCATCGGAGCGATTCCGTGTGCCCTCGTTGACGTCAGCGAGGTGAAACAGGAGCTCGAAGACTGTGAATTTTCTTGTGTAGTGGTAGTAACAGAAAGAAAGAAGGCGACGGAGGTACGAATGTGCCCAGGAACCGAGGCACTACTCGAGCAGTATTCTGATGTTTTTCCGGAGGAGCTGCCAGCACGTGCTCCTCCATGCTACGCTTCCCGCATGGCGATCCGCCTGGTACCGGGGGAACCACCTCCTCACTTTCCTCTCAGGCGAATGAACCCAGCAGAGCTGCGTGAAGTCCGCCGCTTCATTGAGGACTATCTCCGAAAAGGACAAATCAGGCCATCAGAGTCACCATTCGCGGCCCCAGTACTACTGGTAAAGAAGAAAGATGGGTCTTGGCGAATGTGCGTCGACTACAGGGCCCTCAACAAAATTACCATCAAGAACAGGTATCCCATCCCCCGACTGGATGACCTACGCGACGTTCTCGCTGGCGCTAAGGTGTTCTCCAAGATTGACTTGCGCTCCGGCTACCACCAGATTGGCATCAGAGAAGAAGACAAGGCGAAAACAGCCTTCAGCACCCGGTTCGGGCTCTACGAATGGAATGTGATGCCATTTGGTCTTGCTAATGCGCCTAGTGTTTTCCAGTCCGTCATGCATGAAGTGCTTGGTGACCTTCTTGACAAGACAGTCGTAGTGTACTTAGATGATATATTGATTTTCAGTAGATCAGCAGACGAGCACGAACAGCACCTACGAGAAGTTTTGAATAGGCTGCGTCGTTATAAACTATATGCGAACAAAGGGAAGTGTGAGTTTTATCGGGACTCTGTCCTGTTTCTCGGCTTTGTCTTGTCTGGCGAGGGGCTCGCTCCAGATCCACAAAAAGTAGAAGCGCTGTTGAAGTGGAGGATGCCCCTGACAGATAAGCATGAGGTGAAAAGATTCTACGGTCTTGCGTCTTACTATCGGATGTTCGTGCCTGACTTCGCGTCGCTTGCATTACCGTTGACACGCCTGTTGCGGAAGGATGCGCCATTCACGTGGGGGCCAAGTGAGCAGCAGGCGGTAGATAAGTTGAGAGAATTACTGTGTCATCCACCCGTGCTTGCCTTACCCGATTTTGATAAAGTGTTTATCTTGTATACGGATGCTTCTGATGGTGCGCTGGGTGCAGTGTTAGCACAGGAGCATGAGGGGAGAGAAAAGCCAGTGGCATTCCTCTCGCGCGCTCTTGCCACGCAGGAGCGCAATTACCCCGTTCGGGACAAGGAGCTGCTGTCGGTTGTATGGGCTATCAAACAATTGCACTCGTACCTACGAGGTGCACCGTTCATTCTACGGACGGACCATCAGTCGCTCACCTTTTTGAATCGCACCAAATTTCCTGAAGATAATGCACGCGTATGCCGTTGGTTCGATTACCTGCAGGGTTATGACTTCGATGTGCAATATGTGCAAGGCAGCAAAAACAGAGTTGCGGATGCCCTGTCTCGCATACCCCATGGCAGCGAGACTGGTGGTAATCCCGTTGTTGTTGCGGCTATGCATCACATTATGTGCAATCCCTCTATCAGGGATAGAATTGTAAGTGCCTATGAATGTGATTCATTCAGCAAGTCGGTGCTTTCGCGACTTACCAACGGGGCGCGGGTGAAGCATTTCAGCTTGCATGATGGAATCATCTGGTGTGCGAAGCATGGTGGTGTCCGAGTTTATGTCCCTGTTACAGCACGTGTGCATATTATGCGCTTGTTTCATGATTCATTGACAGCAGGGCACCCGGGGGCCAAGAAAACTCTGAGGGCGATTCGACGGAAGTACACGTGGCAAGGGATGGAAAAAGATGTGCGTGAGTACGTGTCAACGTGTCTCAAATGCCAAAAGAATAAACCACGGTGTACTAAGCCACCGGGGTTATTACAGCCGTTGCCGGTCCCTAGTCGTCCCTGGCAGTCCATCTCCATGGATTTCGTCACCGGGTTACCGGGGTCGGGCGCACAAGGATACGACTCCATTTGTGTGGTGGTCGACCGGTTCTCAAAGATGGCCCATTTCGTTCCCGTGCATTCCACTATTACAGCCGAGCAGTTTGCGAAGCTGTTTCTGGAACGTGTCTGGTGCTTGCACGGGTTCCCTACGTCCGTCGTTTCTGACAGGGACCCGAAATTTGTCAGCGCATTCTGGAGGTCTTTTTGTGAACAGCTGGGAATCCGTAGGTTACTCTCGACGGCAGCCCATCCGCAAACGGACGGGCAGACCGAGAGAACCATCCGCACGCTCACCCAGATGTTGCGTGGATATGTGGGTGATGCACCGGAAGAGTGGGTTTCGTATCTCGCAATGGCGGAGTTCGCTTACAACAGTGCCGTGCATGAGTCCACACAGGCCAGTCCCTTTTCCCTTGTGTACGTCGAGCCGCCTGAAGACTTCCCGGAGTTGCCGCAGAGTACGGAGAGAAGCCGCAACGTGGCGCTGCAGGAAGCAGCAGCGCGACTAGAAGCGGCAAGACGCAATCTGATCAAAGCGCAGGAGGCCCAGAAGAGAAACTACGATCGTGTCCACAGACATGAAGTACTGCAAGCTGGTGACCTCGTCATGGTATCATCTCGCCTTCTACGAGGCCACGGTATAAGGGAGAAGAAGCTCTCTCCGCGCTGGGAAGGCCCCTTCACTGTTCTGAAACGTGTCAACGACCTGGCGTATGTGGTGGACTTCCCGCCGTGGATGCGACTGCATCGTACAGTAAATATAGGATTTCTGCGCAAGTGTGAAGTGTCGGCGCGCTACCCGCGCTCGCTGCCTTCTGTCGGCAACGCAGCCTCCAGCCGGCCCGATTTGCAGCAGTATCGCCCAAGGTTTCGGACGCGGCGGGCGGAGGAGCCCGACGCACACCCGTACGCGGTCGAAACGATTCTCGCAACGCGGGAGCGAAAACGGCGCGACGGGACAGCCGAACGCCAGTTCTTAGTCAAGTGGAAAGACCCCGAGCTGGGGGAAACGTGGGAAAACCATGGCACACTAAGCGACCTTCTAACGTCCGAGGATATGGAGCTGCTCAAGCGTGTTAGCGCTGGCGAGGGCGCAGCAGCTTAGACGAGGGGGTAGTGTAACGCCCGCGCTTTGACTCTGCGCCGCCGCCCTGTATGCCGTGCCGTGAGTGAGTGCCGCACCGCCTATTGAGTGCCGTGTCGTGAGCGACCGCCGGTGAGCCGACTACGGTGCGTCTCGGTCCCCAACAGAACACGTGTCGTGCCTTTAACGAACAGACTGGACGAACTTCACTTAAGTTCTTGCGGCAGCCTTTACACGTGGTAGCACCGCATGGTTCCCTGATTCCCCGGTATTTTCCCGGAAGTTGTTTCTTCTTTTGCTTTTGCCGCCGAAC
>NW_027152843.1:0-349 GCF_002600585.1 Cystoisospora suis
GGGCGCCGGCTAGGCGGCGTTCCCGAGGGGAGATGTGGGGTCCTGCGTCCGATTTGGGCGCTGGAAGCAATGCTTCTGCACCGTGGGTGCTGTCAAAGCCGTCTTTGGCACGTTTTCTCTCTTTTAATCGGTGAGAAACCACCTAGGATTCGCTGGCGACCGCTCGAGGGGTAGGGTCGAGCGGCTCGCTGCGGTTGTTAGGGTCCCCTAGGACCCATTCTCCTATTCTATACTATCCCCTTTCTTAATTCTTCTTGCGTGTTTGCTCTCTAAACGTGTTTTGCTATCTCCTATGCCCCCTTAAATGAGGCCGGACCCTAACTATTCCCCCTTTTTCCGGTCGTGTGTC
>NW_027152844.1:0-362 GCF_002600585.1 Cystoisospora suis
GAGGAAGACACCCCCGGAAAACGAAGGTTAACACGAAAAGAGGGCCAAAACGAGATAAGGGCCCAACAAAACACGCAATAGGACAAAAGGGAGAAGAAAAAAGCAAAGCTAGGAGCACCAAGATGGAAATCAGGGCGGCATCGGGGCGGTGGAAACGGAAGAGCCAAGCTCGGCGAAGAGAAAGAAAGAAAATGTCGCTGCAACTTCGACCAAGACGGAGTAGTCAACCGAAGAAAAGACAATTCGGGAAGGCTGGGGCAAGAAGGAAAAGCAGCTCAGGCGAAGTCGCAGGAGAACCACTCCAGGAACGGGTCGACGACTGCGAGGGCAGCGCAACGTGCCAGAAACCCAAACAAGGGGCG
>NW_027152845.1:0-21133 GCF_002600585.1 Cystoisospora suis
GATTGCACTGCTGTTCATGCGTGTATCCGCCGTGCAGGCGCCAATGCAAGCGAACTCACATCTGTACGCAGATCAGGAAGTGACACGACCAAGCGTTTGTCCATGTTCCCATGAGGGTCAGGTGTCTCGAGTTATGCCAGGGATGGCTCCATGGTATTCCGCGGCATCGTGCACACTCGAGGGGAGGCAGAGCAACCGGGCTAGGAGGAAGCGCCATCTCTTGTCTATCAAAAGTATTCCGGCATACCCACGGTCTTCTGCTTCAGTACAGGTGCTGCCCTGTGGAGTGGCTACGTGGTAGGGCATTCGGGGGTCATCAGCGTGGTGCGCTTTATAGCGAAACAGCAGATGTCTGTCCGGGACGTCGACCGTTTAGCGGCGCGGCCCTTTCCGCTATGCTGGGGTATTGTGCGTGATGCTCGAATGTTGAGTGGACACGTAATGTTACGTACGCAGTGGAATATTCGATGCGGCGAGGTCAGATAAGTGGGGCCGCGCGTTGTTTTGTCGTTTCCAGCAGTTTTGACAGAGCTGAAAGCGACCCAACGACGTCGTCTCTCTTGCCGCAAGTGCGTCGTGAACGCCTGCTGAGGGAGGGTGGTGCGCGGTATTCAGAGACAGAAAGCGTGCGTCTAGGATGTCCGCCTTGTTTAGTGTACCTTCGGCGAGCGCACTTAGTTCAATGACAGCCAAGCATCGAATGGTTGTGCGGCTCCGAACCGCAATCCATTGCTGGTGCAAGGCAGTTCACTGCACCCTCGTATCGCCGTATCGTAGGTCGGGCGCGGGATGAGGGGACAGTGTTTTCCGTTCTGTTTTTCAGTGTGCCTGAGCGCTCGCGTACCCTTGCCCCGTATTGCTGACTACCATGAGACCGTGTGGAAAGGGGCAGTGGGCGGGAACTGGTAGGTGGATTTGCTCTAGGATACTTTTGCAAGGGCTTGTGGGGCGTTCGCCTGCTACGCGTAAAAGGCGCAAAACTCAGTGTCACCGTATATTCGTTCAACGGGATCGAGATGCCTTTGTGGGCTCTTGTTTCTGGTTAAACGTGAAGCATCTAAACGGGTGTTAAGGCCTTTGTAATGAACAAAGGGGAAAAGGGCTGTTTACAAGAACAGACGCCATGAGCGCATGAGTGCATCAGAGGGTCAGCATTAGCTGTGAGATGCTGCGGATTTGAAGTAACGAGCGCTAGGGCTTTTCTTGAGTCGTAGTTCGGTTTCTCCGGCAGTGAGAACTTCGTTGAGCCTCCGTCGTCAAAAGTCCGGTGTGTTGCTGGTACTGAGGTAATGCAGTCACTCAGGTAGTCCGTAGGAGGTAGTCCCTCTCCTCTTTTGGGGAGGGAGGAGGCTGGAGAGACAGAGGGAGGGGAGTACAGTGAGAGGAGCGGAGGGCGGCTAATGCGCTCGCATTGCACATAGCGAGGCCTGCATGGCGGACACTTCAGACGCTGTTCAAGAAAACAGGGACAGATCGTCGCCCAGTTAGAGGCATGCACTTCGGCAAGGTTGATTGCTAGAGGGCGCCTGTATCAGCAACGGTAAAGCACACCAGCCTGACTGTGCACCTTTGGTGCATTTCGGGACGCGTCTGCTCAGTAACCAGCCATTAGGCATGGTGGCTGGAGGCGATATCATCCGGACTGCAGTCAGTCAGTCCGGTTGCAGGAGAGGCCGCCGGTATTAGGGTATGTGTGCGCGGACTTCCTCAGCATGTCCTCTGTCACACCCGAGTCGGTGTGAGTGTTCTCTCGGCTTTGCAAAAGAGCCAAATCTGTACCAGACTAGACCGGCACACCTTTGCAGGAGATAGAACATCATCGAGTATTGTCTGGGTGCCTTTTTTATACAGTTACTCGGAGAGAGGTCTGACGACCCTAGTGTTCACATCGCTTGCCGTTTGTTGGGGGCGAATTTGAGTGGTGTTCAGTGCCAGGAAAACGAGGTGGCTGCTGTGTGCACCAATAGCGGCGCAGGTAGAGGGCAACCGAGGGAACTGCGTTTGTCGGTTTCGGGCTCCAAAGTGTACTGGGAAAGGCACTGCACTTGGGATCGAAGCGCAATGTCTTTCCAAGATGTTGCACTGTAGTTGTTGTCACAGGACCTCCTGGGGGGTTTCAAGTTCATGTTCCTAAACTACAGTGCCGGACTCCCGTCAACGGATTTGAGTAAGAGCTGTCCACTTGAGGAACCATTATCTCTTGCTTGCCCCGTTCTTTCCGACGATGCCGGCGAGACAAGTAGCGTTTGCGCTTGCTGGTCTACGTGTGCGCGTATTCTGTGTACTACACAATTCAAGGTTTCCCTGTGTATACAAGGGGGAGTAGCGGCGGATATACTGGTGTTTGTGTATAATCCCGATCACTGTAGAAGTCTGCGTAGTGGATGAATTCGAGCGCCGTGGATCGGTGATGGTGTTTCTCTTGTCTGTAGGGCAGTGCATCACTGAGCAACGACAGGTTAACTCGGAGGTCGCGCTGACTGTCAATGCCCCCCAGTTTGGGTAACTGGGGCAGCTAACCAGGAGCTGCGGAGTTTTGTCAAACCGCGGAAAGAATGTGTCGAACGTGTTTGTGTCCGGCTCCTGCCCTAGGGGAACAGTGTTACAGTGCGTTGGTGCGTCACTATGAATCTGACGGAGACAGGCGTACTCAGGCGGTGATAGTGGCGACGAAGTGCGTTGTCGTTTTTTCATTACCAGGCGTCATGCGCGCGACCAGGCAGAAGATGGCCGCCAGCGGAGGTGGGAAGGTGCAAGAGGGGGCACGCTCAAGGACAATGAGGGACCAATCGCGGCCAGGAAATGTCTTAGTTACCCACGTGTGTAAGTGGTGGTGTGCCGGAAGACAGCGGCGCGTCCCGGTTGTTGTTTTGTTTAGGCCGTCCGGGGCATTCACTGTTCTTACTTTTCCCGTCGAAGGACCTATGAGTGCATCGTCCCCCCGTATCCCATTCCTTTCTAAGTCACCGTCTCAATTGCTACCCCTTCGCAAGCGCGGTTGCACCGGCAACGGGGTAGACTTAGGCTCCTCACGGTGTGTGTTCCCGTTTTATATTCTCAACCCGTGTCACATCTGCCCTGGTGTCGTACCTGAGGCTCATTTTGCCCACCAAAGATGTGTGTACTGGGCTGAAGTGTTTGGCCGGGTCGCGAAGGGGGATGGCAAAGAGTTTCTCTTATTTGCTGTCCCAAGTGTTGCTGGTTGCGTCATGACTGAGCAAGTGCGGTAAAGCAGTTTTTACGCTTTGGCTGACCCAGAGACCAGACACGCGTTCAGACGCACTGATGGCTGTACCGTCTTTCCGTGTTTTGTTAGCATTTCACCGATTACTCCTGCAGTTACAAGCCTCCACAAGCCGTCGCTCCGGCCGAGAGCGGTGGCGGCCACACTGGCTGCACAGCGACGCGTCGTGTACGCGAGGACTTAAATTTGAAGAGGAAGGAATTTATGCCTGCGCACGTGTATCTTTTTTGGGAAACGACGGGGGGGTCTTTCTGAGTGGCCGTTGAGGAGAACCGAGGGAACGCACAGCAAGCGCCCGTCGGGCGGACACCCGCGGGCGATGTCCCTTTTCAGGAGCGTGCTCGAACCCGTTTTGTAGACGCCGAGTTCGTGCCCGCGGGCGAGGCCGGGAGCAGGCCATCGTGAGGATGGCGGGGCCTTAGGGGACGCAGGCGAATTGTCGATGGTGTTTCTGCGGTTTCTCTCATCCGTGCAAAAGAGTTTCAAGTGATCTTTTCGTCGTGTCGGAGCACGTTTTACGTATTATACTGTGTAAGACGTTTGTTTCGTGCCTGCGTCTCCGGTGAGCCCAGTTCCCGAATGGAAAGGCTAACTGCTTTGCTGACAAGAGTAAAGTGAACGTTACAGCATGGCGGTTGTGGGCCCGATTTCGCATTCCGATTGTAGTTTCCATGCTGTGACACGAGCTGCGTGCATGAGGTCTCGCAGAAACGTGAAGTCGCCATGGTCATCCGTGCGTTACCAGCCACGGGCAAAGAAGGTGCGACGGCAAGAGTTTTTCTAATTCAATTCGTTCATGAACGTTTTTTTCGAGTTCCGTGCGCCGGACTCCGCGGAGAGATAGGGTTCACTGCAGCGTTGTTTGGAGAGGCGGAAGTGCAACGCTCTGGTTCGTCCCCATGCCCCTTGAAGATGCTACCACCCGGGTAAACGGAAATGAGAGGTGGCTTTGTCGTTGTAGAGTGAGACAGTGACTGGTTGAGTGCAAGCTAGCCCTCCGAAAACACAGCGAATCAGGGACCGCCGCGCGGTGCTATACAGTACTGGAGATTGGAATCCAAGGCTCGCGGCAGCGCAGTAGTGAACACGGTAACGATAGGTCTTCGTTGCCTTCGGCGTCTTTTTTTTTGCTCTCGGCGAACGGGTCAGCTGTGACCCCTGTTGCGTAGTCGGTCCAGACGCCGAGCAGTGCGTCGCTAGTCGTGGCACTGCGCGCGCAACTGGGACAGAGTGAGACTGCTGTTGCCACCTTGTGAAAAAAACTTTACAGAAGTCGAAACTATAGTATAGTGCAGCGACGCCGCTTGACGCGACAGCAAGTGGCGTGATCGAGAGATTCAAGAGAAGGAAGATGGCAATACTGCTTCCCAGTGGACCGGTTCTTACCAGTATGTTTCCGAACACAAGAGCACACGGTTTTTTCAGCGGCACTTCGGAAAGCCAACTGTGCCAGAATCCTTGCAGTGCTGCCCACACGGTACTCGCGGGCCTGCTGCTAAAGTGCAGGCGAGCTCACTACTTTCAGGACGGCGACTCTGCAATAGCTCAATATGTTACTCCAGGCTGGTTCTTGGAGCGAAGCGACTCCAAAGAAACATCGAGGTGAAAGCCCAGCAGCTAGAGCAAGCACCCGCCGCTCTCTTGTATGGTGTCCCTCATCTTTCGTTTTGCCCGCAAAAGCGGGTGCGCCTCCGGCTGAACAGTAACGCTGTCGGCACGTAGGCTTGCTTAGCCTTCACGTGCTAGGCGTAGAAGCGTAGAATTCACTGGACGACGGGAAGACGCGACGATCGTCTACAGCTGGTGTAAGAACAGAGAGTTCACTCCGGAGCGGCCGGATCATCAATGCGACAGCGACACCGGCCAGCCGTGATGATACAGTCCTGAGTTGAAAAAGAGACGGAGAGCACGACCTTATTTCTACTTCAGCCATAATACACAGTTTTAGCTGAAAACGGGGGTACAGCCGCTCGGGTGTACTCCACAGAAAAGTCCTGTCCTCGCCAACTGCACTGGGTTGTCTAGACGCGTCCCTACGGAACGGGCAATTGTGCCCCGAACCGCGAACACCAGCGGCATCGGGCTGGACGTGCAGAATTGCCGACCGCGCGCACAGGTATAAGTCTACAACACTGCACACTTGGCAGCTGACGGTACACGTGCAAGGACTTACCACGGTGTAGGGGCCAACGGATGGCTCAACCTGGATGAGCCTCGATGCGTCCAAGCGCTGCGGCAGACGAGTCTGCGTACCAGAGCCGACTTTGCCCACAGTCCACGCTTCGCATCTTGACGTCTCGAGGGAACCGAGTGTGCCTCGGCGTGTTTCCGAGGAGCTTTTCTTGGCTGACACTGCTTGTTCCCCGGCGATTATGCCCTTGTCCGGCGGACGGAGTACAGACTTGAGAACCCGGAGAACGTCTTCCTGCATTGCTGCACACCAAGCATCAGAATGCACTGCCGTGCCCCGCGATTACGACCACATCACAAGCGCCAACTGGCACGCTCTGCTTGGCTTTACAATCTGGGGAACAGCGACACCGGCCTGCTTGACAGAGTTTGCCCCCAACGAGCCGGCGCGGCAACAGTTGCATCATTTTACAGGTAGATGTTGACCGGCTCCGCCAGCGTGTCCGTACTCCGTCTACGCTGTCGGCTCCCGTGCGGACGCCCACAAGTGTTTCACCGTTTGTGTGATCTACCGGAAGAACACCCAGTCTGTGCGCCGGCCTTCCCAGAACAAGCGAAGACCGAGTCTCTAGCTCCGGTACAGTTTGACTCTAGTACAAAACGGCGACCGACACCGCTGCTAACGTTCAGCGCAGACGGCCGAGCGTCTCGGCGTGCTCGATTCATAAACAAGTCTTTCCGATCTACAGCCTCAGGATACCAATCTTGCACTTATTGTACTCAGCTGATCGCACCCTCTCTGCCGCTGGGACGGCCCGCCTTATCTGTCAACCGGTTTCCAAACGAGAGGGGCAAAACTCCGTCTGCGCTTTGCTAACATGCCTACACATGTGGCAAGGAGGATGCAGGGTCGGGGGGTCTGCCCCGAGGCGCGGCCGTGACACGTAATTGATGACATCGAAGATCACTACATGAAGAGCACAGCTACTCTGTGTCCTCAACATGCTTTAGCCTAGTGTGCCCTCAGCTCTCGGTCACAGCGACGGAAGTCCAAAAACGAAATACCGTACGAGGACGGGACTCTGGACGGACCTGAGACTGTAACTTCGTACGTATGCTGGCGCTGAGGGAGTGATATTCTCTGAACAATGGTCCAGCAAATCCTTAAGCTTTCGAGAGACAACAACTCGAGCATCGTCTTCTGTTTGTCAGTCCAACTTCCGCACAATTTGAAGGCTTCTCTGCTGGTCTGACGTGTCTCGCCTAGCCCCTTGAGAAAAGTCCCCTGGTTTTCCTGTCGTTGCTTCTGCCTCTGGAATGGCCAGCTACGGGGTATGACGGAACCGACTTCTCCGCAGTCTCGTCCACAGTCCCCCCATGGTGCTTTTTCGCTTGGTTGCTCTTCCTTTCCTCGCCTAGAACACCTTCGTCTTGAAACGGTATCCCGGAAAAGCTGCTTGTGACCGCTGTTATACAACTTGGCGCTGTCCACACTGCTTACGTCAGCGGATTCGAGAGGACACTCCGGAAAAGATACTTCAGGAGGGGACGAGCGGTCTCCGCGACTCGCAGGTGGGACCAAGGGATCTCTTATCGGGGAGTAGTGGCACAACCCAAGAACAGTTGCTGTGAGGCCTGTCTGCAGTTGCCTGAGAAGCACCGCACAGTGGAAAGAACACCATCTTTGTAAACATGATCTCTAAACTCGAGGAACGCTCAACCACAACTTTTTGCTCCCCACAGCGCTAACAGAAAACACCCGGAGTGCATCAGCAAGACAAGCAAGCTCTTTTCTGCCCCTAGCCAGTGAGCACTCTGACACTATGCACTCTCGTCCTGTGCCCTGTTTTTATGTAATTCTCTGCTGTCAACTACAGGGAGTGCCATACACTGCACACTAAGTTCACACAGCCGCACTCGCACAGCTACCTAGGGGCACACCCTGACGATAACAATGAATCTGTTGCCGGCTGACAGTAGCCAGAATGAAGGTGCTCAGACGAAAGAAGAGGCAGGAAAGCGCAAACTTCATGCTTCAGTTCCATACCTGAAAGCTATCTCGTGCTTGTATGTGGCAAGCTTGAGTGCAAGAAATGTGCAGCTGTCGCGTGACGCTGGGCCCGCGGGCCGCAAGGCTTCCGCTAAGCACGCGAACGCCACGGGTAACTGCAGCAGATTGACTCCAGCTCCTGCAGTGGCCTCCAAGCGTTTCTCGGCCCCTGTGTACATCCGGGAGTCGGAGACGCTCGGGCTTAGGTGTATGGGATGAGTGATGTATCGATTGTCAGAGAACGTCTGCCCCGCTGCCGAGTTCTTGTTTGTGTTTCTGGTTGCTTCTGTTTTCTCCTCTCTGATAGATGGAACGGTTTTGCTCTCCTGTCTTTTCCGGGCCTCAGAGCGCCCTGAGCCGTCCGAGGACATCGCCAAAGTTCGCGGAGACAAGTAAGGCAAGCAAAAAGCCGTGGAACATAGGAGCGACGCGCTGAGATACTGCAGCTGAGTGCTGGTCATGCCGCTCTAACAACGAACACAAGACAGCCGACAAGCAAGCTGAACCGTGAGAAAAACACGCGGGATGTATTCAAGCAATCCTGGCACAGGAACATACGCATGTCAGCAACCAGTCCGCCGGCAGGACAGAGAAAGAGATCCCAGTAGAGCTGCACGTTAGGTTACTAACGAACCGGCGCAGGCTTTGTCCGAACTCTCAAGAAACGCAACAAAATTCTGGTCAAGCACAGAGAGCACCGTCATGAGATCCTCGGGCACGGTACTTTCAGTCGGCCCCACCCCTGCGGGCCTCGCACTCAGTGGCACGATGGTGTCGCCGCGCAAACAAAAAAGAACACGTCTGCCGGGGGGAAAGGCTAGGGCACAGCAGCGTTTCCTGCACAAAACGGGAACGTTGTTGGACCCTAGAACCTCCGGACCCATCCCCATATGCTACCCAAACAGTATTCGGTGGTCAATCTACGACTGCGCACCAAGGCACTAGTCGGCCAGTCGGACTGACAAAGTAATCCAGTTTTCGTACTAGTGGCGTGTCTCTGGCTTCAGCAGTCCTAGTTCAAAACGCGTAGTAGAATGTAAAGGAAAAACTAGTTGACAGAAAGCAAATCTGACGACATGCGCACTTGGGATTCTCTCGCGACTGCAGAGTCGTGCAGTGAGAAGACACGTACGGAGTCAACGCCAGCGCCAACCGCAGACGGTGAACTTCTTGCGGCTACTGCGAAGCGGTTCCACTTGGGGCTGATGAGACTACACAGAAAAAAAAGTGCCTTTTTCGGAAAAGGGGTGGGGTCGCTCGCATACCAGGTTGGCCGCCACGAGGAGTCTGAACTTTTCGATCTCATCCCCTGTCAAGCGCTGTGCTTCCGCCTCCGCATTTTGCCCACTGAGTATCTCTTTTTCGTTAGCAATTTCACCCTTTCTAGCACCATTTGCCTCCTCTTCTGCTGGCACCTCCAGTCGCCACCGGTCCCCCCGCGCGATTGTCACTGCAGCCTCCCCCCGACTTGCTTTTCGCTGTGCTCTTGTGCGGCTTGGACACGAAAAGAACTGCGCCGACGGTGCCGTAGAGTCCGAGTCCGTCCCATTTTCCAACATTCCTAGTTTCAGCGCAGCGTTGGTAATCCGGCAGAGGGACACACGGAGTCCATCTGGTAGAAGCAGAGCCTTCAGCACTTGTCCTTGTCCGACCCAAATCTTTTGAAGGCACTGTTTGCTGTCCCCACGCCCCCCCCTAGAGACTGTCTGTACTATGGAATCCGTAACGTCCCTGCCCTGATTCTGATTCCCGCAGGTCGTCTCGCGGTATCCACTGACCAACCTCCGCTGTCCCGGGTTTCTCGCCTGCGACGAACAAAGAGTCTTTTGCTGTGTCAGAGGCACTGTTGTTCTATACGAACGCCCACGGCATCCTAACTCCGTTGCATTCCACATAATGGTGAGCGCCCGACGAACGAGAATTGCGGCCGCACCCTGCGCCCCGTCAATACACTGCGTCTCTGCAAGAGCAGTGAGGGCATCTGAGACTGCCGCTGGCGAGAGGTAAGAACCGCGTCTGCAACGATGCCAGAACATATGCAACGATGCCAGAACAAAAGCACGGACGTAAGGTTTTCCCAGGCGAGCTGACACAGAGTTACAGGTGAATTTCCGCCTACCCCGAGAAACATACGAAGAAATTTCAGAAACTCCCCACAAAAAAGAAGAGAACAGATGCACGCTTGAAACGCTTGTGAGATGCGACGCAGAGAACTTGAAAGCCCGCCCACTACGTTCTCACTCAGTATCAAGTTCTCCGGTTGCGGTGGTTTCACAGAGAAATAAACCCAGACACGGATTCGCTATGACAACACCAGACTGCAAAAACGGCGCATTAGCACTGTCGATGAAACAGCAGAACATGCTGATTTTGTGAAGTATCACGTGTCATTGACAGCGGGGTGTGCCTGCGCGCGCAGATGAGATAGATCTCGGATACCCTTCTCTTATAGTGGTGGCGTCGATGTGTGAAGGGATGACGGTGATGCTGCTGATTCACCGGAGGAACACATCAAAGACACTACAGCTACGGCGACGGAAATGCAGGTACAACAACCAACATGTCCCAGCGGTTGCCCTGGCCGCTATGACGAAGGACAAAATGCATTCTACACGGTGTGAAGTTGTGACGCCAAGATGCGCGCCGACAGAGACATCTGCTTGCCCGAGTCAACTGTCATTCTCAATGCCGTCCGCCTCCTACCGATGCTGCTCAAACGCCAACCGGCGTGCCAAGACGGGAAGCAACGCCGCGGTGGCATGTTCGATTTTACTTCGTGGGCTACTGCCGGGACAAGCCAAGGGGACGCGGGGGAAAAGACCGGCCGGACACTCGACTCCTGAAGACGCAATATAGTCATCTGCGTCGTCTAGCAGAGGATGGTTGCGAGTTCTTTCCGCACCGCCTCCCCAAACAAGCTTCTTGAGATGTGTGCTCGTCCTTGTACTGTCCTTGAACGAGAGCGATCGCCGAAGCGTCGAAGATGAAGAAAGGAGACCTTGAGGCGAACTGCAGGAGGGAACGGAGGCAAGTGCATTGAGCCGCGGCAAGCAGTGAACCAGAGCGAACATAAAAGACGGGATATCACGAGCAGGGAGTTCGCGAAGAAGGCCCGAAGGCTGTTGAAGTAGAGAATGTAGCAGGGCACGCATCACGACGTGCCACTCGTGGAGAACGAAAGTCTGAGAGAAGCTGAGGGATCGTCCACGAGAGGAACGATGGAGTGAGCAGGGACCGCAACTAGACACGGACCAGGGCAAAGCCGAAGTGCGGAGGAATGAAGTTGACGATGGCGGTGCCCGGCACGGCAAAGAGGTGGAGGCCTCATTGTCTCTGAAAGGGTTTGAGTAGTAGAGTCCTCGGCCTCGGCCTTCCTTCATTCTCCTTTCCGAAAAGCATTCTCTCAGTAGTACCTGAGAAGCCACCTGTACGTCGAAGGGACACCGACTGAGCTGCACGTACAGACCAAGTGCAGCTGCCTGTGGCAGTTTGTCTTGTTCGACAAGAATCAAAGATGAAAGGGTAGCCAGCGCGGCATTGAGTCGAGAGGGTAGCCCGGCGACCGGAATCGAGGCCGAAGATGACACGGACATCGAAAAAGAAGGTAAACTCGAGGACTGAAGGCCGTCATGCTGTGGAGGTGAGGAAGTGGCGGGTGGCCCCGGAGAAAGCAGCGTAGAAGACAAGGAGGTTGGCGAAGGAGACTGACCACGCGTGGCTAAAGCACCGCCTGCCCCACCGATGGGTTCGAAGGTCATTCCTGAAGAGAAGGAGACTGCTACGCATTTCGCACGAGAAAGGACGCCAACTTCAGCTTCCGTGAAGCCGACCGGCTGTGACTCTTTGAGATGCAGGCGAAAGGGCTGGATTCGGTATGGAACGAGAAAGGGCAACGTAGGCTTGTCTCCAGCATCCCCAGAGCGCAGAGGACAGCTTCCGGAGTCTGGCTGGCCTGTATCGAAGGCACGCGAAGTAGGGCAAGATGACTGAGGAGACGGAGAAGACGGTGGACCAAAAGCAGGAGCATAGCAAGGCGGGGAAGCGAATTCACCAGTGGGCACAGGCCGGTATAGCCGAAGAATTTGGTAGGCCTTGAGATTCTTACAAACAAGGCGCGCCGCTGTAGCAAAGGCCAGCAGCAGCGAAATGAACTGATCGTTACTACACAGAAGAAATCGGGGAGACAAAACCCCTTCCCAGCAGTCAGGTCCGTCTCGGTACCCTTGAACTCGGCATACGTCGTCTAACTGCAGCTTGGCGAAATTCGCTGGCCGCGCCCCACCAGCTGCATACTCAAAAGCAGGTGGTGACCTAGGGGGACAGAACGGCGAAAAGGAACTAGACGAGTCCGCTTCCATCTGCACTCCCGGAACCACACCAGCTGGTGACAGGAGAGCAGCCGGGGCCTTCTCAACTTGATCACCCGGTTTCTGAAACATTGCGGCAAGAAGTCCTCCAGCAAAGTGCTCGAAGAAAAAGACAAAGAACCACTGCGCTTGATGTAATTGCTCAGAGAGATCCCTAGTCCGCCGCTCCGCCTCTCCTTCGAAGGCAGAAGAACGCGCTTCAGTCACAGGGCCCGAAGAGCCAGCACAACCGGCGGCTCTTTCCTCTCGTCCCTTCGTTTCTACGTCCCCCATCCTCGTCTCTACTGCACTGGGCTCGGTGACACTCTGTTCCCGGTGGTCTGCCGCTCTCCTCACCAACGCACCCTTTTCGCGTGGCCGTCCTCCTACACGCTTCTGTCGACTTTTTGTTTCCCTCAATCTCTTCTTCTGTGGCGTCTCCTCTCCCGCCGCTTCTGCGACACTACCACAAGGTTGTTCATCGTCTCTCTGCTCGGCATCCCGCAGTTCACGACACTCAAAGCATCGGTCGCTGCGTGACCGACAGCGTCTGAGACTCTCTACTTCGACCTCTAGTCGATTCTCCAGGTCACTCACACTCTTCCGCTGCAGAACGCAAACTGCCCGGATGACTCGCGCAATGCTAGGAAGGTCGAGCGCAGGAGCTAATAAGCTCTCCGGCACTTCATCCCCGGCCTCCGACACGTCTTTCTGCCCGCCTCGACAAACTGATGGGAAGGGCCGGTCGATCGGATCTTGTCCCACTGTACCGGGGACTGACGGAGCTGATCCTCTCTGGCTGCCGCTGGCGAAACGCAGCGAGGATGAGGCCACCGCGAGACCGCAGCCAGAACGGGGGTATAGCTCAACCAGAAGCCGGTCTAGAAGACGGAAGTAGAAGCGGTGAATTACCCATACATTTCGGTCAGATGCTCCAGTCTGTCCTGTAACTCTAGCTCGTTCGCGAGAGGGCGACTGGGTCTCTCGACTCTCTGAAGGCTTCCAGCCTGCTTCCTCGTCAGATCCGCACGGAACAGACAAGCTTTGCGCTCTCTGTGACACAACGGCGGGAGTTGCCAATGAACGGTAAGGGACCGTCTGGAAGAGCAACACGCCCGCCTTCGCAAGAGCCTCGCATATCTGGGCAAGGACTGGCAACTGTGCGCACAAACAAAAGATAACATAGCACCACAAGCATGACTAGAGTCACGCGTGATGATCAAAAAGCCGTGACGAGAAGAAATGCACACAAAGAAGAAGGGAAGATGGGTTGAGCGCTGATGTCTGAACTGGATCCGGTAATTCTTAGCACGAGTTGATGTAGTATTGCGGTCTTCCCCTCTCATCTGTCGCCAAGGCCGATGAAACTTCGCCAGCAACCGGGACACTCTTCACTACACGGTTCGACAGCTTCACACTTCGAAGGACGCAGGAGTGGAAAAAGGGGAAGACGGAGTGTCAAGAAGACGAAGAGAATACCAAACAATCAAAAAACTGCCCCCTGCTCACCCCTGTCCAGGAGGCGAAGAGTGTACAATGCAAAACCTTGCTGTGTCCTAGCAGGGGGGCAGTGGAGAGGACAGTAAGCACACAGGCTTGATGGGAAGAACTCACAAAGTGTTATCCTACGCAGGACCGTCGCACGCCCGGTAGAGGCTCGCTAGCTGCATGACCAAGCAGATAGAGATGAAGCTATCCTTTCCGGCTGCCTCTGTCTACTCAGGTAATGTGGAGAACACACGTATCCGAGTAGCATACATGCGGGCTGATGCAGCTGTTACGTGTATAAAAAGCTTCCCAAGAATGTGTCCAGACACACAGATTCTCCACGGATACAGTGCATCCTACCGAAGCCGTCCGAGGTAATCAGTCTCACTCTGACTTTCATGACCATCTCCCCTTTCAGGAGGCGCCCGGCGCAGCGATACCAGAAGGTGTGAAACCTCAGATCCTCTGCTGTGCATCGCGGCTCATCGGTGCTCGCCGCCTCTGGAGCGTTGACCCCGAGCTTCAGTTCTGTCCGTCCGCTCGTCCTCTCACCCCGGACCCGACTTCCTTCTTTCCAGTCTCCAACTCGTGTCTTCGGACGACATGTATTCCCCTCTCCCTCGACGCTCGTGTTGCCAACCTCAGCACCACCTGGCAGGACTCTTTTCCCTCCTTCTTCGTTTCCTACTCCAACCACGCACGCTGCTACAGTCTCTCGGCCACTCCGGCTCACTTCCTTTCTAGCGTTCATCCTTGTCCCTGGGCCGCCCTGCAGTGCTTCGCCTCTTGACTGATCCTCGCCCGCTCTGCGTGTTCGTCTTTCTGTCATCCCTCTCCAATCATTCTTTTCGCCTCTACAGCGCCTTTCTCCCTCCAAACGCTCTCCCCGTTCTACCTCGGTGTCCGCCTTTCTCCTGCAGCTCTTGTCCTCTCCTTCTTGCCACTTCAAGCGAGCGTGGCGGCTTCTTCTTCTGCAAGGTCGTTTGAGTGGAGACGCCTTAGAACAACAGTCGGCTACCGCTTGCATGCACGGCGCGAGGTGGAAGCCAAGGAGTGAGTGAAGGTCTGTCCGGGTCATCAGCCGTGAAAGTCTCCTCATAGAGCCGCGCTGAGACGCTTCTTGGAACGCCTTGACCACCTCCTCAGGGGCTGCTCCTCGTTTCAAGCCCGTGGAACAAGAAGGACCGGCAGGTGAATACATAGTGGCCACGCGAGAGAATCGAATACCCAGACAGGACCAGGGTGGGCAACCGGCACCCCGTGAAGAGGTACACAAAGCTACTGAAGAGGACCCCCATTCTGAAACAAAGAAGGGACGAGGTACCACGGAAGCAGCACAAAAAGCATCTGAACTAACAAGAGCTGAGGACGCAACACTGGTAACCGGCGCGCTTAAAAAGGAGACAACACACCTACGAAAGGCGACAAGGCATTGGGGGTCTCGGCAAAAGATTTCTGCACCTGTCGCAATACTACCGGTCGTTCGTGAGAGGCTGCAAGTAGGCAGCGCTAGAGAGGACCGTAACATGTGTACCATGCCAGATATACGTCAGACCCTATCAGAGAACGCCATGGACAGAGAAAAGACTTCGAGCCGAAGCAGAGGGGCTTCGACCTGCAGTCAGGAAATGGGAAACTCAAACAACTACTCACCAAGCCTGCGATGTGCGTGACAGAAGAGCCGTCCGCCCCAGCAAGGGGTCTGCGACAACACCCCCCAACGGAAGGCAGGAGGCACGCGCGGCGAGACAGTTACATGGGGCAAAAGACGAGCAACCAGAGGAAGAAGAAGAGACAGTCGAGAGCGAAAGCGACCTGCAACGCGCCTCTCGACAAGCCTAACACTGGGAATATTAGCTGTTCTTTGAGGGAAGATGCACAGTCGGGTATCGAGACCCCTTGTTTGCTGGCCACTCAGACTGACAAGCCATAGGAGGATAAGGGTCTACCCTAACTCCATCTTCGGAGCCGGGACACAAAATGTATAGACGGAAACCAGAGAAAAGAGGTGCACGGTGTGCGCAGTCCGGAGTGCACACCGTTCACACTCGACGTTGACGGGGAGGGACGGACATCTGCTAGAGAGTACCCCCGCACGGGAGCCCGGGGATCAGAACCAGCTGGAGGGACGTAATGCAGACGGAGCAGTAGAAGAGAACGAAGGTGTGGGGGTCTTAATCCAAGAGAGCATCCGCAACACATTTCCGCAGGTCCTGCCGGGTAGGGAGCGGTCTGGCCGTCTTTTCGTAGAAGCACTAGACCTGGTGTGTCGAGTGTTTTCTCGGGTGCTGTGGCCGACGATAGCAAGCTTGAAGTCTCTACTGGAGTTCCTTTCACAACAGTGACGGTAACTAATATTTGCATCTCCGTTTGTGGCAGTTCTTAGTTCGGCCATTATAGCACTCTGCCTTGGTCCAACCGACAAAAGCAGTATTTTTTCACGACTGAGGCTGTCCTTCTAACTACTTAAACCCACCGAATGCAGCCATGGGAAACAGCTGATCTTGCGTTACAACGGTCCTTTTTCTCCGGTTCTGTTGCCTGTGCGATGGGCTCAGTCCGATGGGACGGTATAAGTACTCGCGCTTTTAGGCCGGCCATCCCACCAGCGTCATTCAGTTTTGCCTCGCTTGTCCTGGTTTTCTTCCGCCCGGGTGGACGAACCCACCGGAGTCTCCTGTTTCTGGATGGGCGCGCTAGCGCAGTGTTTTTTTATTGTTGTGCTTTGCTATCAGCATTCTTCTTCAGGCGCTAGATAGCGAGAACGAGCGCAGCCATCTGCTGGGAACTCGCGCAGCAGGTTTCTGCTTGTAGCATGGCAAGAGCAACAACCCCTTGCCTCTCGTCTCTATCTAGACTCGCCTGTCCCCTACCGAGGACCCAAGGCCCAGGCTGGCGTAGATGTGCTTTGGTCTTTTTTCTCCAAGGCGTGAGGATGGGCTTTCTTGTACATCTTTGTCTCGGACACCGGGCGGAGGGGGAGAGAGAGAGGATGCTGCTCTCTCAGGATGATCCGCACCGCACATAGAGGATGGCAAGGGCCGGGGAGCTGAGGCCGTTAATGTTGCACTACCGCATCCTGTATAAATTATGTCTTAGGGTCCCTGTCTGTCTATGGAAACTGTTGAGATTTTCTCATGGGCCGTTCGGGGGCTCTGCCGTGTGTGTCTCCGTATTCCGCGCTGGGAGCCCAGGAGGACTTGCAACATGCATCGCAGTGGTTTTTCAGGTCCCTGCTGCCCCGCCCTTTTACAGGACACTTCGTGAATTGCGGCACGTCACAAGACTGCATGTGTATACTGCGGTTTGTTTCTGAGGTCAAAACCCGTGTGTTTTTATCTGTGCGCATGCACATCTCGTTGGTGCAAGCGCGATACATCGCATCTGTAGGTACACGATGGCGCTTTTTCGGCCCCCTCGGGCGCAGATGTCCTCGAAGGGGCCTATCCTCGCACGCGCCGTCTCGTCATCGTTATTGAAGCGCTTTGGAACCCTCTCTACCAGCAGCCAATTCAGCAGGACTTCGCGGCGAGGGGCGGCTTCTCTGAGTCTCGTGCCCCTGGCGGAGCGTCGCGTTCTACAGGTTGAAGGCCCCGACGCCGGAGCGTAAGTCGGTTACTGTCCTGTCAGGAGGGTGGTAGCTTCCGTAGAGCTGACACACTAGCAAACTCTACAGCTCGCCGCCGACGTACATCCAGTCTTCTGTGTATCTGTAGGTGCACATGCATGCATGTATCGCAGTGCATTGGCTGGATCTGCGGCCCAGGTCGCCATGGTTTCTTATTCTCCGCTTACAGCTCGTAGATTTCTTGCTAGGGGGTTCATCAATGCGTCGTCTTGTCTTCGACAATGCCGCAGCAGTTTTTGTTTAGTGTCAGAGAGTCACCCGAGTTTTTTTTCCACGCTTCTGGTCAGGGACAGGCCACACTCCGGGGACTGAATGTCTGCCGTATTTTGCACAGTGCCTTTCTCATCTGTTCAGTTTTTTGCAAGGCCTAATAACACAGGATGTTCGCTGCCTCCACGATAGGACTCCTCCCGACTCCTACAGCACTACACTCCCAGTCGCCGCAAGAAGCCTTCTCTCTTTTTCTTCGACTTCCTTGGCCACTGCCGAGACGTCCGCCGCTTTACCTGTCCGAGTTGTTTCGACACCTGAGTCGCCGTCCGTAGGCTCTGCCATGCCGGACGTCCAGCCAGATGAGGCCAACACAACCCCTGCAGAAAGTTCGTTAGGTTTCGAAGGTTGGGAGGCGCGGTCAAAACCTTCCGAAGTTTCCGAAGCCGTGCTTGGGGCTCGAAGCGCAGCCTTTGCTTTATTAAACACGCAGGGCCGTGTGCTTCTCGATGGTCACATCATCAAGGTTCCGTCGAGGAATGGCATACGCGGTTTTCTCATCAATCTGAGGACAGGGAAACCGATAAACTGTGGTGCCACGGCGGCAGGCAGGAGCTCCGAGAAGGAGTTGGACGCGGGGCAGGGTGGTGGTTTTTACACCTTCAGAGAGGACGAGCAAGGCGACCGGGGGGAAGTGGGAGAGAGTGATGAAGATGCCGTCTTCCTTCTTGATATCCACAATGCAGTGAAAGAGCGGTTTCTTGCCTTTCTCCAGGTAACGTTGAACGCTGAGGCAGTTCCCATCAGCTCACTAACTGACGGACAACGACACCTTTCGTGTGTAGGCGTGTTGTCTACGGGCGTAGGTAGACGGGAGCATGGCTGTCTATTTCGTGGCGTGTCTACCACAGCCTGAAAGCTTGTAGTCGCGTGTTAGTGAATGCGCCGCGCCTCTCAGGAAAAGCATTTCTGGCGTGTGCTCTCGTCTGCATGGCGCTGCATGGGATACCTGCATACGCAGTACACTTTGAGGCACTATACTTCTCTAACTCCAGCGTAGCTATCCTGCAGATGTTTGTAGAAACGTTACTGTGAGCTCGCCTACTTAGGCCCGTTCCTTGTTTCGCACGGCCCTGTTGGCTAAATGAAACACTGATTGATATCGAAGGTGCTCCTTCAGAACGTGGAACTGCGTCTTTCTTGGTCGAACTTTGAAGTTGCGTAGCGGTGTGTCGGAACCTCTTGCACCTTTTAACTTCTTCGTACCCCGCTGCAAGGAGGTTTTGACGCAAGTACAGAGACGTGTATCTGCCGCGTCGTGTTTGAGCTCGTGGGCCAGGGGATCTAGAAACGTTTTTGGCATCCCTAACCAGCGTCGTCCTCTTTACCTGTGCTATGTGTCGTAGCGGCGGCGTCTCTCTTCTCGGGTGAAGATTTCTGAGAAGCCGGAAATCCGTGTAATGCAGTTACTCCTTTTGCCCTCAATCTCCTTCTCTGCTTCACTTCCGTCTACGCTGCCGCAGAAGAAAAGGCCACAACCGCAGCAGCTTTCTAGCAGCCAGGAAGCGCTACTCGCAACTTGTGAACGAAATTCTTCTGCAGCCAGGGGCGGGAATCGTGTCTTTGGTGTTCGTAGCCGTGATGTCCGTGGTGGCTGCTTTGCGGAGACTGAGGAGCTCTCTAATCCTACCATTCGAGGTGTTTCTCTCTCAGCTGTCTCGTCTCCGCAGACCACTGATCTGGGCGGGTCTTTTTTGGAGTGCTGGAGCGGTGGAAATAAGCAGGCACAGAGTGTGGCACAGCGGACTGAGTCAACGCTCAGCGCCGGTTCCCGGCAAGGACACGACGGCGATACGTCAGATGCGCAGAGCTTTCTGGAGGACAAGGAGACGGTAATCCGAGTGGGACAAGAGTACACCCTCAGGAAGGCGTTTGATCGGGAGTATGGATGGACTTTGCAGACCGTGCAGGCTCGACATCAAGCAGGCGAGGCTTCCATTGGCGTACACGATTCCCCGACGTCGCGGAACGGCGTGCTGGAGACAGAGGGGGGACAACGCGCTAAGAAAAAGATAACGGAAGAGAATGCAAAGCAGGGGCACCAAGTAAATGCGAGGCGAGCCGACGCCCTGCCAAGCCTGGTGGTGCTTGACGGACGGTCGTGGCGAATGGGGTTACGACTGTACATAAGTTCGGGTACCGTGGTCGAACAAATAGATGGTAGTCTTGTCGCTACGAGAGGGAGAAGTTCTGTTATACCATCTGTTCCTTCGTCGTGTGCTACCTCAAGTTCTGGCTCTGGGTCGGCTCCCACTCTCTCCCTTTCTTCCGTGAGTCCTTCCTGTCCCACTGTGGCGCCTGGGCTTTTCTCCTCTCCTCTGTTGTATGCGCTTCGTCGGCTATCTCTGGCTATACCAGAGGGGCCGCTCGAAGTCGGCATCCAGAAGCATCTCCTGCAAAACTTAAACATGGATTGGCAGGCGTATATATACCCGAGTGTGAACAAAGGTTGCTTTATTGGCCAGGAGGTCGTTACAAGAGCTCTGCTGCAGCTTACCACCCGGCGGAGACTGGCCGCGTTCGTTCTTCTTTTCAGTCCTCAGGCTTCAAAAAACCGTTCTGGGTCGTCAAGCGAGGCAAGACACATTCTTGGCACACTGTCGGCTTCTGTGAGTGCATCTGGCGGCGCCGCCTTTTTACCTGTTTCTCCGTCGTCCTCTGCTTCTTCTGCTCCGACTCTAACCTCGGGGCCTCGCAGGTTCGGGAGTCCCCCACTGCCGGAAATGCAGCCAGATTCGGTTACGCGTGAGCTCTCGGGGCTCGGGTCAAACCACTCGCTGTCACCCGAGGCCAGCAGGGAAGGTACGAAGGTGCGTGCAGGGAGTGAAAACCCGCAGGCCACGTCAGACAATTCCATCAGTTGTGCCGTGCCGGTTGACACTCTAGAGAGATGGATTTCTTTACTTTATCTACTAGACGAGCAGCGAGATCTGTGGTGGCGGGAGGAAACGGCAACACTGAGCGAGACTGGACAAAGAGCGACAGGAGTGGGACTGACACAGGAAGGAGATGTAACAGAGGAAAGAGTACTTGCCCCGCACGTAAGAGAGCAGAATAACAGCATACGAGCGAAGAACGGAAAATCAAGAACTGCAACGGAGAGTGGTACGGCTCTCGCCTCTTCGAGAGAAAGCCGAGCACCCCCACCGCTGAAACTTTTTGCCTACAAGTGCTCCAGTGAAGGTGACGAACAGGTTATTGTCGATGGAGGCATTTCCGGACGTTGGAACGAAGTCGGCTACGTGCTGCAGGAGGGCGCAGGACGGAGAGGGGGAACTCGACGAGGTGAAGACGAGGCCAATGGAGGCCGAACACTAGGTGTCCGCGAGCTGCAATGCGGTGTAGGCCTCTGCCTGCTACGAACTAAGCCGGGAGATCCTCCTTTGAAAAGCTACGCGGTAAATCACCTCGGACCAGCTTGTCTCTTTGCATGTGTGCGTGTTCACCTACGTGAACCCACCTATATATCGGGTGCCTCCTGTTGGTAGAGCTCAGTAGTGGTATCACCCTGACTACGGAGGATTGACAGGTGCCGCTTTTTTTAAGAGGGGCGAGTGAGTGACAGTGTACTCGTCAGTTGAAGGAGCTTAGTCCAGAGAGTACAGTGGTAGTTTGACGCTTTTTCAACTCACGTC
The DNA here is from genome assembly GCF_002600585.1 of Cystoisospora suis. Lineage (NCBI taxonomy): Eukaryota > Apicomplexa > Conoidasida > Eucoccidiorida > Sarcocystidae > Cystoisospora > Cystoisospora suis. The sequence continues at coordinate 20,792 of NW_027152845.1, forward strand.
TTGGACTCGTAGACCGTTACTTCCTGTGGTCGCTTGTATGGTAGGAGTGCTATACCCTGACATTTCAGAGTTCCTTTTGCTGGGTTCAAAAAGATAGCCTGGACGGACTGTGTAGAAGTCGGGCAGTTACTTCATACTTTTTGAGTCTCACCGACGCAGGTGTCATGAAAGCAATTTGCCTCAAGCGAAGCAATTCGTGCTTCGTTTGGCGTCTGCTGCGCTGACTCTGAGAGTTCCTGTTTGGACTCGCTTGTTTGTCAACTAACTTCTTGGGCAATCCTCACCGAGTTCTCAGCAAGGACCACGATGATCCTCGAGCGAGACGGGCTTTTTCCTGAGGAT
>NW_027152845.1:21188-43433 GCF_002600585.1 Cystoisospora suis
TACATCGGCAGTTTGATGACTCCGCCGTGGCCGTTAGCCATTGCAGAAAAGCCTCCAGCGGCGTCCCCACCGCCTCCTCGTGTATCGTCTCTTCTGTTAGCCTCAGAAGAGCCCCGGACGCCAACATCGGACTCGGACAAAGACTTCCTTCGAGGTTCCGTTGCGATTGAACGGGGCCGCTCTCTCGGAGGAAGCGTCGGTCACGGAGAAGTGCAGTGGTGTGTTGTCGGACCCGCACTGTATGCTGTTGATGGCTGGTCGCATGAGAAGCGATGAACTACAGCGCTCAACCTGTGCTGGTTTCTCCTGAACGGTTTTCTCGTGCTCTGTTGTTCTTGAAACGCGGTGCGACCGCCGAGGTGCGGCTGTCCCGCATGTGCCGCAAACTCGCCTTTGCATCGAGAACTCAGGGGCATTTTGCCCACGCTCGGGCCCGAAGAGGGAATGCTGTAATCACATGCGGGTCAGTGTGGCTCTAAGGTGTTCGCTCCACGACGGGTAGTTCAGCTGTTCTTGTAGGATTCTGTTCAGTTGATCTGCGCGCACTGGGGAAGACTCCACGTCCGACTGGTGAAGACTACGCTGGTTGTGGGAAGATTAGAGAGGACACCGTAGCGGTCTGTCCGCGAAGGCAAACTTTGACTCGTCGCCATTTTTGATGCCTGTGGCACCCGTCTGTCCAAGCCCTCCCTCGGGAACCTGTAACAGATGCTGCTCTTCAAGTCTTCACGGCTTGTGGGGGTGGAGCGTCCGGGTGGGCGGAATCTGGTGTGCTGTTTGAAGAGGCAGGGCGGACACCTGGGAGATTGGACAGGCAAGCACTGCTAACTGGAGTCTTTTCCACATCCGGGACCGGACGTTCAGAGGGAGGTAATTCCGAAGTGCACCACTAGTGATTTCGTGTCGTTTTGCCTGAGAGTTTGGCACATGACGAAAGCTGGTTGCGGTGATAGCGGCATGTCCCCGCGCGGTTAGGGCGCGACTGTAATCAGGGCGATATAGCCCCGGCATCTCCTTTCAGAACCTGAGGCGATTAGGAAATGTGAGACAATTCGTGTGATCTGGGCACAAGGTTCGTCTGAAGAGCTAGCCTTATTGAAGTGGCGAGACTCGTGACCACTGAATCTTACGGTTGCCCGGACATGGTGGCGAGCTCATTTCGGCGGAGCGCAGATATTGCTAGAGCATTTTTCGGAATTCCCCCGGACTGTGTTCTCAACGCGCACACGGGGCTGGACTATCCCCTCCCGTTCCTTGTGGTCTTCATTCCCTGGTGTGGTCCGCAGCGGAGGAACCAGTGGAGATAAGCCGCTTTATGACGGAGAACTTTCGCATCCAGCCGTTTCTCAAATCTCGGCTCACCTGCAAGTCAGCTTGGCGAGCGGTGGCGGGGTACACGGCTTAGCGTCCGAGCTGCGTGCAACCATCTCACACTCGCCTGGTTTCTCAGGAGGTTGGCTTTCGACATTGCGTCTTTCGTGAGTGCATGGAGGGGCAGTGCGTTGCGTCTGCTGGAGTGCGTCACTCTCCTGCCCCGGGGGTGCGCGTCTCGGTTGAACGTCACCGTTCCGAGCAACGCGCGTCTCGCATTTCAGAAATCTCTCGGCCCAACTTGCAAACCAATCGGAGGTGCCGCTGGAGCGTTACCTTTGCTGGCGTTGCCGGCAGCAGGTCTCCTCATCAAGGGCCTATACAGAGACTTCAGCTGACCGCTGCTTCGCACCCTCGAGAGCCCGCACTTTTCTCTACAGTGACCCTTAGGAGCTCTGGCGGCAAGTTCGCCGTGCTGCCATTTGTAAACATGGGCTGAAACCTCACATGCAGGAGCGGTCAACGACTAAACTACGCTCACATGTGGAAGCGGTCCGGCGTTAGATTAGGTCGCATGTGGAAGCGCTCCAAAGTTAAATCACGTTCACATGAAGAAGGGGTCTACGGTTAAAGCACGTTCGCATGGAGAATCGGTTCAGGGCTCAACTGCGTTCACCGGTGTCGGGGTCTCGTAAGCAGAGTATGGTCCATCCGCGCCGAAAACACTTGTTTGTTGAGACCAGCCTAGCAATCAGCATCCTTTGCGTAACACACACACACACACATGACAGACGGCTTTGGGAACGCACACTTGAGCTGCACTGAGAACCACTGCTGCTGGACGCTGCGGTTTGCACTACCCCGGTCGGCTGGACGCAGCATGGAGACTCCTGTTTCGAGAGCGAGGCACGGCGGTCTTCTTGTGCACCGGGCAACACACCGGAGGCCTGACTCTACATGCACAGAGTCAGGCCACCTCCACTACTGGACATTGCATCACGAAACGTCCACTAGCGGCTGTTTCGGCTATGGCGCCCTTGGCAAAGAAATCCGGACAGAGCGCCTTTTTCTCCTTTCCTGTCTACTGCTCATTACACCATTTGCGACCTCCAACGTCAAATACTGCGCCGACGTCGCGGGAGTGCATGCGAGAGAAACTCAACTGGAATGGTCGGTGCCAGCTGGCGGCCAGACGCCGGATGACTTTAAATCGAAGTTCGACTGGAACGGGAAATAGTGCTTTCGACCGGGATTTGACTGGAAGAGGGAACAGTGCCGACTTGTTCAGCGTGTTCTCTAACTAGCTTGTAGATGCTAGTCCGTTTGGCGGCGTCCGACAGCGAAGCTGCGATGCTGTCACAAAGAGCGCTCGACAACGGCGTCACTCCGGTACTTTCGAACCCGATGCACTCCGGCGCCAGATCTTGGTGGCCTCTCCGAGCCGAAAATCCTGCAGCCTATGTTCTGCTGCTGTGTCCAAGACGCCGGCACTCGAGTCTTCTTACGAGTGGAAAGCACTATCACATACGTTCTTCTGTACGGTGCCCGCGCCTGCTCTTGTAGCTTTGGTTTCTTCTCACCCTGGTTATTTGACCGCTTGGGCGTCTCAGGTCTGTCTGCAGGCTGTCGCCTGGCTGGTTGCGCCCCCATGTCTTGCGTGCTGGCCTTCGCAGCTGTCCTTCAGACGCCCGTTCTATCCACAGCGCGGCGCATTGGAGAAATTCGGTGTTCGCGCTGAGAGCATAGCAGCGTGTGCCAGCAATACCATGTCAGCTGTGTCGCCGCCTGACGCGGAGGCAGCGACGATGCGAGATGATCTCACTAGAGCCGTAGCCCAGATAGCAGCTGGGTCTGCTTGTGGTGCTATGTCATCCGCTGTTTGTGCCGGTACGTGGGAATTTTCTTCTGGTCGTCAGGGTTCGGAGGGATTCCACCACGGTACTTGGTCTGTTGCTTACCATTTCAGTTCGTTGCCGTATACAAGTGTTTTGTCGGGGTAAGTTCATTGCTGATTACCGAGGTTTCTCGGGTGTTGTAATTCCAACTAGCGAGTCGCACGGGGGCACACATTTTTCCGAGGGATAGCTGGTGCTCGTCCGTAATCAAAGATCTCTGTCAGGCGCCGCAAGCTCCCGTATGCTGTCCGTGTTCGGTTCGCCCCTCTAGCCTTGGTGTGTATCCAGGTGCACGTATGCCCGCACACTTGAAACTTCGAACTCCTGCTCCTATCCATTTGATCGCGAGCGAATTACCGATGTCGGGACGAGTGGCGTGACGCAGTGGCCTTATGTCTCACGCACAGCCTTGCGGATCTCGAGAAGGCGAAGTGCATATACCTGCTCAGTTATCGAAGCGTATCTGCACCTAGGAATCTACCGAATTCCGCAGCAGTCCCCAAAGCTCTCAGCATGGGCGGGCTATCGAGGACTCAGGAGCATCTTCTGGTGATGGCGCGCGAGCAGTGATCCAGCACCCACGTGTACAGCTTTTTTTGTTATCGTGGCCTCGTCGCTATCCTGGGTGCTCAAGAGTCAGACGCACACGCTGCAAATGTGCGTGGCCTTCCGGTTGGAAGTCTCTCTCCGTGTGTAGCTCCCATGGTAACGGCACATCGATCTGTGTCTGTTCTCTATGTTTCGTCAAGACGGCATGAGCCATCATGAACAGGCCACTGACGATTCTGACATGGAGGCGCGGACATCAGTGGGGCGAGAGGACCCTGAGGGAATCACCTACCAGCGCCTAGGAGTAGATTTAGAGCTGAAGCAAACAGACGAGGACCTCAGCTTTCAGACATCTCGAATACACCGCATCGAGAACTTGGAACTGTGCCCGCGTCTTAAGGTCAGCTCGCCTGTCAGGAGGGAACAGCTGTTAGTACTTACCGGTCTGCAATGCCAGTGGTGGTGCTTGGGGGCCTATGTCTTCTTTCTTAACTTTCTCCCAATTTTTTCTAAGGTCTGTGTAAAAGAGTTCGCGCGAGGGTGTTGTGTGGGTCCGCTGCGTGCGCTATCGGGTTCCACTCCAGGGAAAAAAAGAGCGTGGGGAGACGGTGTGGCCACTACCTGTTAACAACTTCTCACCTATACATTCACACGCATTCTAGCAGCTAGCAGGGGGCCCTCGTGGACAGATGATGTTCTGGGTCTCCACCTGGACCGCAAAAATGACTGGGGTGAAACAGCGCTGCGGCCCCGTCTCAGTGGTTTGCTTAGGTTTTGCCGGACGGTGGGTATGCACTAACACAGTTTTTGTAGTGTCTCTCTTTGCCTGTCAAGCGCGTGTCTGGATACTTTGACAACCGTCCTCAATACTCTGTGCTAGTGTGTGTGATTATCCTTACAAATTCCCCGGAGCAATACGCCTAGGCAGCGGTGCTAAGGCACAGCGACCTGTTGCCAACCCTCACCCTCAACAAAGTGTCTTCTCTTGGTAGATTTGCTGGCGATTGGCCGACCGGGACTTCCCTGTAGAACCGTAGTACCGCACGCATGCATTGCCTGCCTTCTATTGACTTCTTCAAGATGGCTGTCTGCCTTACAGTAGTATCCACTACCAGTCACTGTAAGGCTGGCAGATCGTAGCAGGCACCTGCGAACGGAAGGAGAGTTTGACTCCTTCGGGCCGTGTGTTTTCAGGCGGCCGCGCCGTGCGACTCCCCACTCGGTCCGTTCGTTACCGGATGCTCTGGAAAGAAGTCGCACGTTTTGTTGTAGGACGGAACTGACCTTGTTGCGTACGTCTTTTCCTTTTGTTTCGCGTTCCACTCCTTCAGAATCTTGAGCTCAATGCAAACGACATCGAGAAAATCGAGAACCTTGAGGTCGTGCCCGAGCTCGAGCAGCTGGAGCTTTATCAGAATCGCATCAGAAAGATTGAGAACCTTGAAACTCTCGTTCACCTGAGGTAAGCTCTCATCTCTCCGAAACCCGGCAACTCCGCTCAGCAGATTTCTGGGGGAGCGGACGCTGTGTGTGTCGTTTTGCAGTCCTTGTGGACCGTGAACTCGTCCGCTTGTGACAAGTAAGCGCATTTCTAGCTACCTTCGCATGATTATGTGCTGCCTCTCATCACCCATGAGGTTTTGGTTGCGGTGCCTCTACGCCAGCGTTTGGAGCTCACGGGGGGAAGTAGGGGTCGAAACGTACGTGATGCACGCGAGGTCGCTGGCTTCACCGCGAAGGGGTGAGCGATAGCGGTGGACTCTGTATATCTGCTAGACTTGTCAAACCAGCGGTGCTTCTGCGCCGAACGCTCTTGTCGAGAGAACAGGTACGCACGAGGCTTCGAACTGTGACACTTCTCAGACACTGCGCCGTCCATCCGGAACACTCGCGGTCGTGGCCAGTACTCGCGAATACAAGGCGCCCACACAGCACAGACTATAACCATTTTGATGTGTACCGCGCAGGGCAGTTTCTCGCGGAGGTGATCCTCGTCACTGTGTGCTCTCGGGGAGTCTGTTTGCTGGTGTCATTGGCGGTGGAGGACACGTAGAGCGCTTTCACGTCGGTAGGGCATGACTAGCGTCTTTTTGCCCGCTCAGCTGCCTCGGTTATAGAGAATCAGCGGGGGGCGGTAAGCTGCTTGGGCGTTGAGGGATCTGAACAGACAAATGTGGACTCTAGTGACGAGCTGGACGGAATGGTCACAGTAAGCGTGTTTTGTTTTTCTGGGCAGAGTTTTGGATCTATCCTTTAACAAAATCCGCAAGATCGAGGGGCTTGAGAGGCTCGGACAGCTCGTCAAGCTCTATCTCTCCAGCAACCGCATCGAAAATGTGAGCGTCTGCTGGGTCTCGTAGTGCGTCTCAGAGACCCTGCAGGGACTACCGAGTATGCGTCACCTTGTGTCCTTACTCCGCGCTCAGATAACTGGCTTTGTGATATTCGTGTCCCCTATGCAGGTTGTCGTTGCGTGATTTCGAACGTATCTACCTACAACTCGGCTCTAGTCTGCTGCCAGCCTGCGATCTCTGCATCTGCATGTGTATAAGGGGAGATGTGAAGGACCCCTGAGCGACTAGGGTGCCATGGCCTGTGTTCCTGCGACGCAGATTTGTATAGGAGTAGAAACATATATGTACAGATGGACAAACATAGATGGGCGTTTCGTGCGTAATTAGTCAATCAGTTCGAAACGAACTGTCTACCTTTTGAAGAGGAGGCCATAACTTTTGTTACTTAGTACGCCTCACTGTGCTGTGGTTCATATCGTTACGCCCCCTGTACTGAGTTTTTCGCGCGTAGTGTACTATCTTCATGCGACGGTTGTTTCGGCGAGCCTGGAGTTCTTCGTGGGGGCACTCTGAAGAGAGAGGGGGTATAGTCTGCTCACCTCCAGTGTGTATGACCATCTGGCTCTCTTCAGCGTCACACCTGCACGTGAGCATAGTTTACGACTGGAGGCGCGAAGAGAGCTGGGTGAACGCAGACGTACATTTGGCTGCTATCACTGACTGTGTTGACACAAGCCGTCAGTCTCTCGCTGCCCGTTAGGTGGAAGGTCTGGAGAGTTTGTTGAAGCTGGAGCTTCTAGAGCTCGGGAGCAACCGAATCAGGAACGTTGTTGGAATCGGGCAGTTGACGAACCTCAAGGAGTTATGGCTGGGGAAAAACAAACTCACCAGTATGGTAAGTATGAAGAAAAAGCTTCCCAGGATGTTTATGCTAGAGTGCCAGGGAAATAGCGACTTCATCCGACAGTGTCCCGGAGCAGACAACACCTTCGTACTGTCAGGGATGGTAGGCGGAGGGAGTGTGTGCGTCTTCTGGAAGTCGCGAACAGGGCAAGGTAGATGGTCGAATCTGTGCGCGACGTGTTACCCGCGGGAGGGCGAAGAATTATTCGTGTGTTGTGTCCTCGTGGCTGCTTCGGGTACGTTTTGTTTCGGGTTCGGAGTCTTGTCTCGGTTCGTGCTTGCTTTAGACGTCTTTCCTCTTACTGTCTGGCTCTGGGCCAGAAAGCGACTGTACAGTGTCTTTCTGTGGGGCGGGGTGAGTCTGCTCGAGCTCCCCTAGTCCAGGGTAGATTCCATTTGAGTTTCTACTCCTTGGTTCCGTACGACCTCCCCACACGTAGATGGCTGCGGGGAAGCTGTGCAGGTTCCGTGATTAGTATTGCTACCTCAGACCTACCTCTGACGTCGGACTGCGAGAAGTCAAGATTTCGGGTTTTTTTCGTTTTGAGGCGGTGTGTCTGTCTCCAACTGGTGCTCGTGTGTAGTTCCGGTACACAAGAGCACCACGCCGCTCGCCGATGACGGTCGTGGGCCTTGACACTAGGAGAACACCAACATCTCCGCTACGGTGTGGCTGTTTTTGCTGTCGCCTCATCGTAGCTGTCACTTACGGCCCTTGTGTCACTCTCCATGTCTCCATCCCGGGGGGAACTGAGCCCGCCCATGCGGTGCCCCGCTTTCTTCTTGCGTGCCGTACGTGTACTTGAGTGAATGTGCAGTGGCGAATGCACGCGGGTGCGTGCACCTGGGTACGCGTGCCTCACGGCGGTGAACGGGCTTTGCGCTGCTGAGCCTGTACGTGATTGGACGTTTGCGGAGGAGGGGGGCCGGGGGACTGTTTCAGTGGAGGGTCGTAGCTTCCCGGCTGGGAGTTTCACGAATCTGCAAGTTGTGGTGTAGCGTGCATGCAGCGTCTGCCATTTTTACCGAAGCTCCAGCGCTTGAGCCTTCAGTCCAATCGACTCACGACCTGGGATGTGCGTCTCTTCGACGACTGCCCGGCACTGGAGGAGCTTTATCTCTCGCACAATCAGCTTCCCGGAGAAATTCCCGGCGAAATTCGCCATTTGGTAGGGGTAAAAGGCGCTTTTCTGCTTTGCTCCAATGCTACGAAGTGCTTCGAGCAAGCCGTCGAGACCCAGGTGCCGTCAGACAAGAGGAAATGATGCTGCTTGCGCGAGTTGCAGTGGGGGAGCTTTTTATGCGTGTGTGCCCACATATTCTCTTTGGACTTTATCGCAGAGTGCGGTCGCCTCTCCTAGACACCCAGACGCGCTCAGGGGCCCGCCCCGGGCTCCGCGTCCGATCCTGGGAGAAGACGTCTACGGACGTGCCTGACCGGGTTTGATGTAGACAGGTTCTGTGGGCTCGCGTAGCCGGTAGAAGTGTCTCTTGGTTTGAGCAGGCATCACGAGCGGGTTTGGCTCTTTCTTGACTCGGTGGGGGTCTCAATTAGACGTGTAAAAGTATTTACGGGAATGTAGACAACCCTGGAACCACGCTTTTTCTGTTCAAGCTTAACAACGGGACTTCCACCCTGCCCGACGTTCCCTATTCCGCCCACTCTTTCGTTCGGCCCGGCGGAGTGTGCGTGTCCGCGTCGAGGAAGCTGCTGTCATCACGCTGCGCGTAGTTGCTTCCTTTCGTTGTTTTCGGTCTTCTCCCCTATGCGTGGACAGCGGAAGTTAAAGATCTTCGATATTGGGGTGAATGCCATTGGAAACATCGAAGCCGCCGCGCAACTGCCTGAACTCCAGGAACTATGGGTAAGCGTTTCTATGCCGTACTGAGAGAGTTGACGGGCCTCGGCACATGAGGTCAAGAGTAGACCGCCTCCTTCAGACAGCTTCGCGTTGCCAAGGCAGTAGGCTCCAGGGTCGGTAACGTAGTCTGCCTGTGACATTGTCCCTCGGCTTCCCACCTTTCTCGCGCGCGTAGCTTGGCAACGAGCCTAGTGCAGGCTGGGTGACGGAACGTCCGAAGTAGAGAGGTGTGTAAGGCAGGAGAGCAGCTACCTTGTGACGGATGAGAAACAGGCAGGGCGGGAGCACGGAGCGAAGCGTCACCTGCATGATCGGTTTGACATCTGCAGCTAGCCGCTGCCGCACTTGACTGTTGGCGTTAGGTCCCGTGGTTCGGAGGTGCCCTCGGGGAAGAAGGGAAAGCTCCGGCCGTTACGCTTTGCCGGTAGAGGAAGGATGTGGGAGCGCATCTTAGAGCTCGGGATTGCCGGAGCAGCAGCAGGATAAGTTCACAGTTTGTGACAGAGATCTTTTTAACTGCATTCTCCGGCTGTCGTGGCGAGTCTATTTCTTTCTCTTTGTTTATTTCAGATGAACAACAACAAGATTGAGACTCTGGAGGGAGTGAAGTGTCTTCGTGGTGTCGGCTCATTGCACACGCTATATCTTGAAGGCAATCCTGTTCAAGCGAACTTGGGACCGAGCTACCGACAGAATCTTGTTAAGATCCTACCGCGTGAGCACAAAGCCTCTCGCGTCAGAGAACATGTACTAACGCTGACACTACAATAGCAGTAGCGCCTAGTCTATCAGCGCCTCCCCCACATCGCGCAGCGGTGCCTAGTTCTGTGGTGCGCAGATCCACAGAACGGGATTCTCGGCAGAGGCTATGCAGATTTTCGCGCGTGTCTGTCGCTTTGCGCGAAACGTGAGAACCGCCTAGCATAACGATGACGTCGATATGTCTCTCTGCCCTTGTTTCAATCTCCTTAACAGTACGTAGGTTCGTCAGTTGCCGCAGCGGGGAAACGTTTCAAGTCAGTTGTCTTCTTGTCTTTCCCGTACAGAGCTCCGGCAGCTGGATGCTCTGTTGCTGAGCGAGAAAGTCAACGTGATCGAGCAACCGCTTTCAGGCAAAGGTAAGAGTGGCGTCATGTCTGTCGTTGTCCTGGTTTTGCCAGCACTTTTTGTCTGATAACTGATGCCGGACAGCTTCCACCTCCACACTTCCAGGCCGCAGTAACACGCGCGAGTCTCAAAATCTGGCGACAAAAGCACTTTTTCGGTTGGAATGCCTTCCGATCCTCATTTGTCGAGGTGTTAAAGCTTTTGCATGCACAGGTTAAAGAACGAAACCCACCCGCCGCTGTGAGGAATTGTGTTCACAAGCAAACAATCGAACCGTAAATCCAACCCAGATCCGCGGCTTGATCAAGACCGCGTTTTTCTTGCTAAGTACTTCCAGATTGTCACCTGCTAGTTCGTAGTGCACCTTAGAGGCGCTGGTATGTCTTCGAGTAAAGAAGACAGATCGCAGTGAATGCTACAGGCAAGAGAGTCGACGCAGCATCGACTCGCAAAGCTTGTTTTCTGAAGTGCTCCGGCGGGGCAGCCTGCCGATGTGCATTGAGAATTGAATCAACCAAAAGTATTGTATCTCGCCTGCTGTCTTTCCCAGGTACCTAGCTAGCATACACCTGCAATACACGCTAGCAACGAGTGTGATAGTGCGGCATGGAGTACAGCTGGGTTGTTGCTTGTGTACAGTGGGGAGCACGAGAAAACCGAAGTCGATCATGAAGCACGATGACTGAGACAAGGCCGGAATAGAGGTGCAACTGGACCGGTGTCTTCAGGTGTAGAGTGGCTCTCGGACGTCGCGGGAAGGCCAGTGTACGGATTGACATTCGGCGGAAGGCAGACTTACTCACAGCTCGTCTGTGAGTATTTACGCGCTGGTGTGCCCCAGGAGAGCGATGGTGATCTGCAGCAGTCACGCGAGGGATTGAGGTTGTCCCGGTCGTTCTCATTTTGTAGGCGCGTGCTCCAATGCATGACGTCGCGCCGCATCTGCGAACCCGATTTTAATTGTGCCGGAAAAAGCGAGTCAGTCTGCCTTTGTGGGCAAGGAACACTAGGCCTTGTGGTGGTGGCATGTGCAGTAAGCACAAGTATTCCGGAAAACAGGCATTTCCGAGATGCCTTTGAATGTGCTGAACGACTTGAGGCAGAATACTGCGTGTGCTCGGACTAGCGAAAGCGTGCTGATCTGTCAGACCGCACAGGGAGCACGCGAGGTTCTTCCGCGTCCCCTTTGAAAAATGTAGCAGAGATGCAGAGCTTCATGGCCGTGTTGTACTTGGCCTTCTGCAGGCCAACAGAAATCGGCACTGCCACGGGCGGCTGCACCCCCCCCTTCGGGCTTCCGCCTCGCAGTCCGCAACCCGGGAATTTTACTTGGCCCCGGGACACCTTGCCTTACGCGCAGTGGTCTGTCGTGCCGAACAGCGAGCCACGCAGTCCACTCAAGGTGCAGGGATCTGCACATGCCTTGCCAAGAAGGGAATGTGCACCTGTGACGCTCGTCCCGGTCTCATACGGACAGGGGGAGTGCGTGGAAGAACTGCTACAATATGCGAACACGTGCAACGAGGGGAGAACGTGTCAGAGGCGTCTTGACCGACGACGCGCAACGGAGAAAAAAAAAAGGTTTAGGTTTCGGTTCTCGTGTGGTCCACGCGCAGCGAAGCACCTGCCGCCTTGCCTGCATGATAAAGTTCGCCGGCCCACTCACCGATGCACGCGCCCACCCATCTTCCTTTTTCCGCGGTAGACCTCGGGTCTCAGCCGTGGCGTCACTGGCCACTGGCCCTGGTATTCCGAGGCGAGGAAGTAAAACTCTGCTTACGGCTCGTAGAGATCGGACCGGAAACACGATTGAGAAAAAAAAAAGTACTCAGACAAAGAAAAAAGGCGTGCCCGTGTGTGCGAGAAACCGGCGATTGACACGCCACGTTCCGAACTACCGGACTGCCGTAGTGAGAATGTAGCACAACGGTCTTCGGCACATGAACGTCAATTTACCTTCACTGAGCCTCGTGTCAAACCAAGATCCCGTCCGCTACCTCCTGGAAAAGAGAAGAATCAGATTTCTGTTCAGAACAAAAAAAGAGAAAAAAACAGACGCACGCTCCCGGGCTGGGGCCCCCCCGCCCCTCCAGGACTGCGCGACATTCTCCGCGGTTCCGCACGTAGCGACGTTACGGAAAACGCACACAGATCAGGGATTGTAGCTTAACACAGATACTAAGAACCAGCGGTGTGCAGATCTGGTAGTTCAGCCCTTCATTCTACGATGCCTTCCCAGTCATCCCCGCTTCTACACGCATCGGTTGTAACAGAAGGCCGCACGACCGTGGTGACAAAAGGCGCAGATTCATCGTACAGTTTTACTTCGTTTCGGAAAGGGCACTTCGGACGGTCTAACGTCCGCAAACACCTGCTGGAAGGAGGAGAGACGCATCATCTCCTAACGGCTACGGTGCCTTACGGGCCGGGTGGGATGTAATAGCAGACCACTGTGTGCTACCCTTTCGAGCTGTCGCCCAGAAAAGAGTGACCACGCTCGCGAAATATTTCAAATGAATGTGTCCACGCTCCGGACACAGGGCCATAGTCCGAGAGCCCCCAGCGGAAGAATAGAAACCTTCTTGGGCACAGCCGCTTGCTCCGTGTTCAAAGGAAACTGAGAACTCGGCTTGACGGGCTGATGCACGCAGTGCACCGTTGTTCCCAGTTGTAAGGCAATCGTCTCCCGCTCGAAGATCCTCCAGTCAAACTTCTTTAGTCTACTTCGTTTTACGGCATTTGCCAACCTGTGCACGCCAGGTCACCCAGAATGGCGATGTTATCGAAGCTGCAAAGAGGAGGGCGCTGAAAAGTCGCCACTACAACAGAGGACGACGTCCGTTGACGAGCTAGGGGCAGCATCGGCGGACAACGCTCTGCAGCCGTGCCAAGACAAGCAGATGCAAACAACTGTCGCAGAGTGATAATCTCATAGGGTGTTCATACCCTCGTGTACAATGGGGCCAACCAGAGACCCTCCTCAAAAACCGGAACAATGTGCACAGGAGGCAGTCAAAACGAAGTCACTCAGCCCTTGGACCGCTTCTGTGCAATATGACGATGGAAAAACGTACGCGAAGCATCTGGTGTCTGCCTGGCTTCCGGCACTCCCGAGGTGCAGCGCGAGAAAGAGCAAAACATCGAGACAACGGCTGCAGCTGCTGGAACAACGCCATCGAAGACGGCGAAGAAGTGGGCTTTGGCTCTGTCGCCCGCACCACTACAATATCCGACGCGTACTCCCGTGGCAGTCAGAAACCTACACGCTCCGGCGCTTCCCCGTCTGCGAACACAAAGCCCAAACTGCGACCTTCTTGTACCCGCCCGCCTTGCTGCTGTCGAAGGACTGTGAACCAAGGGGGGCAGCAAATGTTAGTCTCTCTGTACTGCTGAGCACACCACTGCGCCTGCTGGTCTGCTATGCTCTAGTCATTGGCAGTCAGGCTCAGCCATACACGGCATTGCGGAATCCGCCTCCGAAGACGAAACAAGCAGGGAGCCGCGGCTCTCCGATGCAGTTCATCTGCAGCATCAAGGGAGATCCCCGGGGTTGGCCTTCAAGATCTCCCCAACAATCGTCACGGAATGAGATGGGATAAGCGGCTCTCAGTCAACCTCGTCGGCCCCCGGGTAACTCCCTGCAACGCCTGCCGCCTCGCCGAGAGTGCTGAAAAAACAGGAACGGATGTCCAACACCTTTTCTTGTTCTCGATAGGTCCCATATTTCCCGAGCTTCTCTCTCGTGCAAACGCCGGAGTGAAAATGCGGGCGCAGGGGATACCACTGAAGCAGCGAGACTGTCCTCATCTTGAGACTGTATGAACAATCCAGCAATGTCAAACAGAATCTGAACACGGCAGTCGTGTATACGAGAGCGCTGCGTTTTCCTCGCAGTCCGCACGGGCTTGGGCACCGGGTATGCACACATCACCGCCAAGTGGATCATACGTGCACAAGAGAACTACGCCGTTTTCTGTAGCGCTATTCATTCCCTCCCTGTTAGTGATATCGGTCAGCGCGTACTTCTACAGTGTTGAATCCCCACGAGATGCCTGACTGGAAGCACCTTGAAAAGAAGTTTCCTTAGAGGCTGGCGCGAGGTGCAGCAACCAGTGACACTTCCTGAACAACTTGGTTCGCCACTCTCTGCAAGGGCAATTGTTCCGCTCCGGAGACCTAGGTAGACAACGCGACGAACGAAACGAGCGATCTTACTTGTCTGTCCTTTCGTCATATGTGAAACCCTCGAACAGCGAGTCGTCGCTGTCGTCGTCAAAAGGAGGATGCGGTACTAGATGCGACTCGAAAGCGGTCTGCCCTTCTGGGCTGTTGTCCTGCCGAGTGGGCATGCCGTCCCCTCCACTGGCGCCATAGGACACCAGACCTATGTGGGCAGCTAGAGTGTCCGCGGCGGCATGATCTTCGACTTCTCGGAGGTACGATCCGGGATCTCCACCTCCAGGCTTCAGACCGCTGTCAGCACTCCCGGCCCCGTCAGCTTGCAGTTCTGCGGGTATTCTACCTGTCGCCGAACTGTTGGATTCATTTGCAGTCAGAGGAGAAGCACGTTCGGCGGCGGCGCTGCCGTGTGAGGATGGAGGAAAGCAGCAGCCTCTGCTCGGAAGAAGACTTGCCACAGTCGGGCTGACGCAGAGGGTTTGTTCGCCGCCGAAGCCGGCATGCTTTTGATACCCGGACCCGGCACTCGGGGACGAGAAGCCTACAGTGTGGCCGGCATCTCTATGGCCGTGCACTTGTTCCTCTTGGCTTCCTGCCGCTACCCCGATTGGAGATTCGTGTACCTCGGAGTTAATCACCGGCAATTTGACGAATTCTTTGTCGAAGTATTGAACGTCTGTGGCTGACTGCAATCGAGGGCGAAAGGGCGGCCGCACTTGCTTGCGGCGCAGGGCACTCCAATCCACTGACGCGTAAAAAGGATGAGTCTGAAAGCAAACCGGAAACTTTTTGACTTTCTCGCCGTGATACCAGGACACTATGCCAGTGTTTTTGCTGGGGCCGCAGTGCTCAGGCAACCCAATTAGGACACAGAGGGTGCAACAACAAGGAACAGATATCCTCGTAGACTTCCGTTCGTTAGGCATCTAGACACTGCGCTGAACTGCCGGGACTGGTTTACACGAGCGTCTGGCAATACCGACAATTCTACCCGATCACCGCCGTGACCTGCCGTTGTCACTTTGCAAAATGCAGGCCCCTCGAGCAGCAGTTGTCACTTGCACCTATCCGACAAAGCGAGTCGAAACAGTTCCGCCACACTCACTTTGATTTCTTCCGCATCAAGCGGGCCTCCGCCGAGGCGCTTGTCTGGATCTCGCTGAAGCAGGCGCTTCAGTAGATCAACGGCGACGGCGGACATATAGGTAGGATACTGGAGTTCGGAGCTGTGGACGGGAAAAACACACCAATAGTTTTTCAGAACCCTTAACGGCAGGTGGCACTTTGTGCCATCAACTCCGAGCATGCACCAAGCCCCCGTCACGACGCAAGATACGCATGAAGAGGAGGTAGACGTTTATGCTGGCGTACGGATTGTAAGTCGGCTACACAAAAACAGTCTTTCTCATTGTCTCTCCCTGTGCAGTCATTGCTTTTTCCAACGCTGCCTTGACTATGACCAACCGGCAGCTTGAAAGCATTGTTACTCAGAACTTGGGCCGTGGTATATGTATAGGGCTCGAGCCTTAACACTCCCGGAAAGTGTTACCCGAAGTGTGTAGCTAGCCTTTTGAAGACCGCCGAAACACTGCGCACCTGCACCAGTGCCTCAAACGGTGCTAGTCTCGCCACGTACCTGCGAATATTCTCAAACAGCCTTTCTCGATCACCACTATAGAAGGGGGGTAGACCCGTGAGCATCTCGTAGATCAGCGCTCCGAGGCTCCACCAATCTACAGCTTTGCCGTGACCCCGCTGGTTGAGAATCTCAGGTGCCAGATACTCAGGAGTCCCGCACAGAGAGCGTGCACTGACGTTGTCCTCCACGCCCTCTTTCGATAGTCCGAAGTCTGTCAGACGCACGTGGCCTTGGTCATCCAGGAGCACGTTTTCCGGCTTCAAACTAAACGGAGAATCATGCATGCACAGCCAACTGAAAACAATGGAGAGACGTTTCAGCACTAGTTGTTCCCATAGGAAGCACTCATCCACGCGAGACGTGCGCAACTAGTAGCACTAAACCGTGCGACCACTGCTCGAACCGGCTTGCTGGTCAACTCAGAAAGATGAGGTCCATGCCCTCATAGACGCCGACGAGCCAGGCGCACGTCTTTATGAACCTCTCTCTTCTGCTTTTGCGACTTAGAGCCGTGTCGCCAAAGTGGTCGGTGTGCACTTTCCAGTCGGTTACTCGGGTACGTCGCAACAGTGAACAAGCCTCGCGCATTGAGCAGCACGCCTGCAGAACAGTGGCTCTCCTGCGCACTTTAGAATCAGGACGAAAGGCTGATGGACGATCTTGCCGTTTCTGTTGGATAGCAAACGCAGTCTCTTGCAGGCCACAGTGCCGGAAGTTCTACTTTGAGGAAGCGAATGAAAGGTCCCTCTTCCCCCTGTGAACGAGCCTGCGCAGGTTGCCAAGGAGCAGACGTGCCAAAAACAATTCTTCGGTACCTGCGCAAGCCAGTTCTCAAGCTCTACGCTGTATCACTGCGGGGAGCTCGCTGTGCTGGGTGCGCAACCGGCCTTGGTCTCTCTCCGTTGGAAAGACCTCCCCAAGTACGCACGTTGCTGCCACGATCAGTTTGCTCACCGCACTACCGATAAATGTTTCAACTAAGATGACGGGTGATCTGCTTGGGCAAAACAGACGCTCTCTCGTGTTCTGTTGAGTGAGAGAGTTTGAAACCTGTAGTACGAGTAGACGACGTCAATACGACCTCAACGGGGTCTGAGAACTAGTGCTCGTGATGCAGGTTTGTGAACGACGAGAGACAGACTTCCGTGGCCTCAAGCAGCTTAGCCGAGGCGCCACCCCCGCCCGCAAAGTTTCGATTCTGCCCGAGGGCGACGACGGTGGAGAAACTTACTCTCGATACACGATGTTGTAGCTGTGGAGGTGCTCAAGCGCGAGCAGTACCTCGGCGGAATAGAAGCGCACACGGCACTCGGTGAATCGGCCCGCCCTTGAAAGGTGAAAGAAAAGCTCCCCTCCTGGGCAGTATCTGAACGTCCCGATCCAATATCACAGCTTGTACAGGCACATATTGAACTTGCGTAGCAGGTACCGAGCAAAAAGACTCGAGGCCGATATGCAAAGCGAGGGTCCGCCGAACTAGTCCTGTTAGTACCAGGTTCCTTGTCGGCAACGCCGAAACTCCCGAGGTAGCCCCCGTACCTCCTCTGGGTCCTCTCCCACGTCGGCACACTGTCGCGTGACGTTGGAGAACAATCAGATTGTCCAGCAGTAGAGGCTTCCCTCTTCCCGCACGAAAAGACACGTTTAGGGCAGGCGGCAAATGCGTAACAGAGCCGCGCCCTGGTGCTACAGTAGGATATTTGATTTCTATTGATACAGTAGGATATTTGATTTCTATTTCGGCATTGAAGCGAAGCGGAGTATGGTGGCTGTGCCTTCTCAAGACGCATCCTCTCCAGTAGAATTGGCACTAGCTTCTCTTCGTCCCCGAGAACTCCTTCCGGTGGTACGCGAAGTGTACATCTGCGCCCGGCTTTCACTGACCCGACTGGTCCGCTGATGTGTGTGTGACTCACTCGAGAACGAAGTACAGCTTCTTCCGAGTCTGGAAAGCGTAGTGAAGCTGAACGATAAAAGGATGAGAGACCCAGGCCAGAACATCCCTCTCTGTCCGCGTGTGCTCCACCTGGTTGCGCCGGATGACGGCCTCCTTTCGCAGCATCTTCATCGCGTAAACTCGACCGTCTTGCTTGAACTGCACCAACATCACCTTCCCTGCGCAGTGCGAACACCGCCCGAGAAAAGAACCCAACGACTTTGTATCAAGCGGCCACACAATCAGGACAGCGGGTTTTTCACCCACGAGACGGTGCACCGGTGGAACGTGCGTGAATGAGCATACCCGTTCGTGAGTTCTGGCCGGGGCGTCAATTCGCTAGACGAGAGACTGTGCTTCTGTGACGCATCCCACAGTAACAAACCGGGGTAGACTTGCTGCCACAATTAATGAAAAAGCCAAGAATCCGTCGTGCCTCTTCCCTACTAGCGCTACAGAATCAAGCTGTTACACCCAGACAGCGACGCTTTGAAAAAGCCACCACGCGAGAATAGCAACGACACGAGGTGATGAAAAAAACGCAGTGTTCTCAAACTTGTCCTTGAGTAGCTCAAGAAGAAGAGTAAGAAAATACGATGTAGCCTCGCATCGCTGGAGAGGCCGGCAAAAAGAGAATCCGGCAACACTCGTCACCTGTGCGGCTATGCAGGCAGCCCATCAGATAACGGTTACACGGCGAACTGCAGCCCTGTACTTGGGCGATGAAGATATGGCACCACTGAGGAGTGCACGAAGCGGAAGCGGGTGAAAGGGTGGGGCACGCCAGTGGCACCTTCGGTTCTCTCGTCTTACCATAGGAGCCTTTCCCAATAACTTTCAGAAGGACGAAATCATCCGGAGTGAGTCTTTTGTTTTTCCTAGTCATGACAATGCTCGTGGCTACTGATACCATGTTCTGCAAGTAGACCAAGTCTTCTTCTGTGGTCCTTTGAATCTGAGATCCACCTTCCCTCGGATCGGACAGGGCGGTATACTCCTGTCCTCTCCTTAGCTCTCCTTCGGCAAAAGCACCGGCATCACCCCTTCGCTCATCAACGGAGAAGCTCGCAGCGCGGTCAGCGGATCCGCACCCTGTTTCCCTGTCTTCTGTCGCATCCCGTGTCGGGGCTTGCGGAGCACGAGAGGCATTAACACAGGGGCTATACCGTCTCTCCCATCCTCTATCGGGTTTTCTGTCACAAATATCTTGTCCTTGTTCGCTCACTCGTTCTTCCCCCCCTGCGTGCACTTGTTCCAGAGGCCGAGACACCGGCAGTCGGACTTGGTCGCGCTTGTGCTCTATTGTATGCGTTAGCAACGCAGCCTCACCTCCAGGGGGTATTTGAGGTCCGGCATCAGACACCGGGGCTCTCTGCTGGCTTGGGGACTGCAGGGCTTGATCCATGAGAGCAGGCGCCCTATCGCCAGGTGACTGGACTCTCTTGTCATTGCAACAGGGGGACGCGAGACAGGGGGCGCCAGCAGCGGTGGCGGCAGTTGTCTGATCGTCAATGCCAGCACGGTTCACGTCTTGTCCACCCAGTTCCTCTTGGTTCTCCGGGTAAGAAAGACTGTACGGATAAGAAGGGTACTCGGGCACTCCCTTACTACGTGCAGGAACGGATACGGCAGAGCAGGCAGACCACGCCAAAGATCCGTGGAAACCGGACCTCAGCTCTCCTGACCCTTCCGGGTGACGAGATCTTCCTGTTGAAGCGCAGTCGATTGCAAGTGTGTCCCTGGGGTCCACATATAGCGGGCCGCCGGGATACGAAGTCGGCGGCACCGCCGAATGGTATCCAGGTGGCAATAATACAGGAGAGCTCCGAACCGAGGAACAGGAGCAAGGGCAATTTGAAGTCTCCTCGATCCTACCATCCATAGACGCACGACTCGAGGGTGAAGATGAAGCGCACGGACAGTCAGACCGTCCCGCATGAGAGCAGCATTCGCTCTCCAGAACCGGAAAGCGAGCGGACTCTGGTGACGAACCCCCGCAGGCGTGTACCGACATAAAAACCGGCGGCGAGGGTCGCATCTGCGGGGAATGGCCCACAAACTGTGAGCCACGCTTTCCACAGTTGTCCCGCAGGGTTGGCCCAGGGTGGTACAGCCCGAGGGAGTCAGAACAAAGCCCATCAGGTGCCAGTCCGTACGGTGAATAGTAAAGCGGCATCTGATCCGCATGCTCTCGTCCATGGTCGGATGCCGGAGCGGTCCCTTGCAGAGACCGCTCGTTGTCGATCAACTGCAGAAGGAACGCCTGCTCGCTGGCCAGGTCTGTAGTTGAGCAGGAGCCAGGCACACAACAGAATTCAGGATGAGCGCTGTCTGCCCCGGGTACCAGCGGCGAACACGTGTAATGTCCTCACAAGGTACACTTCCCATACAGCGCACATGTGGTTGTTAGACGGCTCAGCGAAAGTCCCTGACGACAGTCCAAGCCACTGGTCATGTACGCGCGAGAAAAGGGAAAACGCCACTCTTACGTGCTTACTACAGGGCGGCAGGGTGCCCCACCACACCGGCAGCACGCTGTTCAGAGGACTGTGCTTTGCCCGTCCATCAAGAAGGATGGTTTGTTAGGAGCGACCCGCTCCTAACAGAAAACCATCTTTCTACAGTCCGCAAAGAGACGAAACGCAGCGGGCCATCAGTCATACCTGAATGAAGGAGAACCGCTGCCGGCCCCGTAGTTTGCAGGCTGTAACTGGTGGCATCCTGGCAGCTGTCGTCCGAAACTGAACCCGCCGTTTTTTGGTTTCCGCTGTGACTCCACTGCGGCACCTCCGAATCTGCCGAGGAACCCTTCTCTTGATGGCGCTCCTCATCCCACTCACTACGCGGCGGCGTCCTGCTGTAGGCGGCCATCATGCTTATCCTCTCCCTGGCAATCCCCGTTCAGCGTTTTGCCGATACGGGGGGAACTGGTGAACGCCGCGTGAAGGGTCAGCCCGTACATATAACCCCTGGTCCTCCAGCCTGCCCGCGGTCTCCTATGATGGGCAGCTCTGGCTCGGGTGTTTAGACCAAGGCAGCTACGCCAGATTCGGGGGGAAGCAGAGCTCTACTCCTGATAAATGAGTCCGCGATAGGGCAAGCTAATTTTCGAACTAAGCATGGGGCTGTAACCGCTCTGTGCTTAATTTCTATTTGTGCTGACGACTCAGCATCTGGCGAGACTGTGCCGCGGTACTGCGGTGAAGTGAAAAGCCACAGTCAGCGGAGGGTGCCACGCTGAGGCACCTGGACCTGTTCCCCAACTGCTAGCCCTTCCGGTGCCGCGAAACTGGTGGCCATCCTCGTGCAAACGCATGATCCACTGAAGACGGCGTTTCTCCGGACAGACAACGCCGACGCGGAATGGACAAAACCCGTGAAACGCCCAATCCGAGTGGCGATACTAAGAGATTGTAAAGACAGAAGCACCTTGGAGGACGGTAGGAGGAATTGGGTGTATTCCACTGACCCCGCCCGCCTACGACGTCAAGGAAAGATAACCTGCGCGGTGTCCTGCACCTCCCACAACGAGATATCGAGTAAGCCGTCGGGAGTGAAAGAGAGGTCACCGGAAAAATTGCCAGCTAGGCACCGAAGAGGCAACAGTGGTGGCGTATGTTCCTCCTCGGCAACAAAAGAAACCAACGGTCACAGACCCAGTGTTCCGAGAAAGTTCAGATGTGAACGGTCTCGCAAGCGCCGTCGACTCCTTTGCATTTGTAGAAGCAACGAGCATGCTCCCGGGAAGTGGAATTTCATAATGCGACCGCAGTGAACGCTAACGACTATCCTAGGTGGAGCTTTTCTCATCGGCCAGTCTCCAGATGAACTAGCCTGAGGACGACAAGATGATTTGAGTGGTTGCAGAAAGGACTGTCGTATCGGTGCTGCGATGCATGCTTCGTGCTCGCCCTGCCGCTCCAGCGGTCAGCGTGAGTGCAGGGACTGGCCCCGCTCTTCGGGTGTCCATACCCGCCACAGATCCTCTGCCGGGTACGGAAGATCATTCACATCATGCCGCGTCACGCTTTCGCCAGCATAGTGTCGTGGAGCAATATGTGGGCCGATAGGTCGCGGGTGACACCAGAGCCCTCACTCGTGCTTGCTTTCAAACACACCGCGGCAGAGAAATACGCAGAGCGCTTGTCGGCGCACGGGCTCAAGGTGCGAAATAACCTGACAGGGCTGATCGTCGTAGGGAGCTGCGGCCAGCGAAACTTCACCTGTGCTCGTGCTGAAGAAATCACTCGGGGGAGGTCACTCACCTCGACCGATTTTCCATAGCTGCTGACCAGCCGAAGGGCAGCAACTAGCTTACAGAATCAAGATTCACCCGTACACGCGTCAGCAGCTACAACGTGACGGGTCGTTCTGGCTGGCAGACCTGGCTCCTCGTTGTCGCTGTTTACGTTCCGAATGCCCTCAGGGGACTGGTGGGGCTTCCGCCTTCGTCTCTGCCTATACGAGGCTTGCGTCTGCTCGACGGCTTCATTCGCTTCATGGCTGAGAAGCCTCGTTGTCCCCGCCACCGACGGAGGGTATAACGGACGCCGCAGTATCTTAACAAGTT
>NW_027152846.1:0-46149 GCF_002600585.1 Cystoisospora suis
TATGCAGCCCCAAAACATTTCTCCTCCCCCCCCCCGTGCTGTTAGGAATCCATTCGTCAGAGCAACAGCTAAGGCGGCGCCCCCTCTTGAAGACGCCGGACTACCTTTCGTAGAGCTCGGAGTCAGGGTCACACTGGTGCTTCTATTCGTAGAAGAAGAATAAGAGGGGGAAGAAGAAGAGGATGAATGATGAGACGCGTACGACTCACATGAATTTCCCCCAGGAATCTTCGATGGACGAGGAGGGTAAAAGGAGGAGGAGGAGGAAGAAAAGGAATCCTCATCGAGGAAAGAACCGTCTAAAAAGGGCTGTTACGAGAGAATGAGGAAGAAGACAAAGAGACAGACATACAGAAAGAGAAGACAGCAAGAGATGGATTCATGACAAAAAGATGTATGTATCAATGATCTATAGATCAAAAGAAGAAGAAAACATACATGACCGGGAATGCTGTTTCTGGCATCGACGGCTAGCCTTATATAGATTTATACATACACACACGCTTATGTATATACGTACAGCCTTATATACGTCGAAAGATCCCCCCTCCTCCGGGCCCCTTCCTTGTTCTCTCCTATGTACATACATCCTACAGGAATCTTCAGGAATGGTTAGGTGAGAAATCTACCTTAGTACTCCTCTACCATGCATGAAACAAAGACACGTACTCTCATCGTAACTTCTCTTTGTCCCCGGGAATTCGTCCACACAGACACATCGGCACTTCTTCCCAAGCAACGCCATATCCACCCCATTCTCTCTCTCTACACTCGAAGTAGTCTTCTTCTCTATCTAATCTATCTTTACTTTATCTACTATGTCTCTTTAAGCTATCTATCTATCTACCTATCTATAGCATATCTGTATCTTCCTATCAACCTACCTAACACCGATGCCTAGAGAGGTAGCTAGACAGGTATGTCCCTGGGTATTATCTATCACACGCATCTGACAAACCCCGTCGATCAAGAGAGAAATGGCACTTGAATGAATGAAAGACAAGAGGAGGAGGAAGAGGAGACGTTTTCAGAAGATAAAGACGACCATGGGATGAAGAAGATGTTGAGTTGGTATCTATAGACTACACGTATGGTAAATCCTTTACGATCAGGGTTGGTCTTACCTGTATATAAGCGCATACAGTAAGGAGGATTTCTTGTACGTGATGGATAGTTGACTGTACAGCCGAATGCTTGTCCCGTGCCCAAAAGACGCAAAATTGAAGAGGAGGAATGAGACAGTCGATCTGTCGCTCAATGACTAGCAAAATTCGCTGCTCCTTCAGACTCAAGCCTGCACAGCAAACAGGCATCAACAGACACCCACACATACAACCTACAGACATCATTCAAAGGCACCTCTCTCTCTGCATATAGATGTGTAGGGAAGGGGGTGCAGGATATGCGAATACAGTCCGTTACTATTGTGTATGGACAGATAGTTACCGTGGATATACACAGGAGGGAGATGAAGATGAATGAATGAGAGACACATTGAAACAAACCAGGGGAAAGATTCAACAAGAGGAAAGAACTCTCCACTACCTTCTCAGTCTTTTCTTCTTCTTCTCTCCAGATAGATTCTACAATGCTTGTTTTATCGGTAAGTTAAGGCTATCACCACATCTCCCTCCTTCTTCTAAAGAACCCTCGTTTCTCACAGGAAATGACAAGCGTACAGACACGCTACAAAGATGAGAAAAGAAAGAGGAAAATTCTCTATGACGTCCATCTAGGGGGGCAAGCACGCCTCATTTGCTTACACTTACTACTGACGTTCTCAAGATCGAATATAGATACATTCATAGATATACATATGTACCTAGATAGATAGATTGGTATGTAGACATGATCCCGTCACAATACTTCATCGTGATACGACAACCCGTAGACGTCAAGAAAAGAGAAGACTAGATTCTCCTACGAACTGCCGTCAAACAAGTCCTACTCTTCTTCCTGTCACTAATGACCCGCCTATTACAACACCTCCTACTCCTAGTATGACTCCTACTATGAGTATTACTACCAACGTAACTACCGTCATACCACCATCACTGTCACTAGTACTACCACTCCTACTACTGATACTATGACTACTACTACGATAGCACACACACCCCTGCCGTCGATCAAGTGCTACTACTGCTACTACTACGACGGTTACTCCTCCAAATACAACGCTCCTACTACTACTACAACTACTGCTATGACGCTTACTCCAGGAAGTCGTGCGACTATTCTATACTAAGTCGAAGACCATCTGAAGCAATGACTACTTCCAATGAATACGAGCTCTACCCACTGCGAGCTATTCCCCCTACTCCTCCTCCACGGCTACTACTCCTACTACTAGAAAGCGTAGACAGATGAGGGAGATGCTGTATGTCGACAGAAGACAGAATGCAATCAGGAGATCGAAAGAAAGAGAAGACAAGGAAGTCTAGTCATACAAATCTTCTTTCGGTCCTCTCTAATGGAACCATCAAGTGCACTGAGAATCCAAAGATGTGAAGAACGACACCGCACAAAAGAAGAGGACGAACTTTTTCACAGAAAGGGATTTTGTTCTCGAGACTTTTGAGAGAAAGTTGTCATCTCTTATTATCTTACCACCAGAGGAAGAAGAAGTCTGAGAAGAGACAAGCTGACGGATTCGAGAAGAAAGATGAGCTGCACCTGAAAGAAAGGAAGAAGAAAAAGAACACACGGGGGAAGGGAGGGACTACCACTACTAGACATCGAAATCGAACTACATACACGCGTACATATACATATATATGTGTATGCTGTAGGAGTACAAGACATACAGATGCACTCTCCTATACATCTGCTAGTTCTATAAGAAACAATAGATACGTCTCCACATGAGTGTGGGATTACCGCAGCTCCGCCTCGGCTGCGATCATCATAGGGATGTTTCGAATCTCCTCGGCGTTTTTGTCTGCTACTGTCTTCTATCCACGATCAGGCCAGGCAGATAGGACAAACGTTGAGAGCCTAGAGAGTGATAGATTACAGAGAGAGAAAGATAGCGAGATAGCTGGAGAAAGACAGATAGCTAGACTGAAGACAGATAGTTGAATTGAAGATAGACAGATAGATGAGAATAACGTTCGTCTTCAGAGGATGTTATGTCAGGTCACCACCCGTATGGAGACGTGAACTGCATGCGTCAATAGACAAGCACACCTCGCGAACAACGGCGACTTCTATGACGCTTCAGAGAAGACGAAGAAGGAAAGAAAGAGAAGAGCTACTCTAAACACCTACTATGATCACGAGCTGCAATGAAGCCGACAGATGAGAGGGAATGGAGAAGAAGAAGAAGAATGACATGCGTAAATAGACTCAGAGACACATGGACAGACACCGTCGCGTAGACGCAAAAGAAACACCGAGGGCGTTTAGAACCTACGTGTACACCTGTATGTATGGAGAAGATATATGCACGTATGTCGGTGTGTATGTACCGGCGAGAGGACGGAGACAGATAGAAGAACACTCAAGTGGATTTTTCTAAGGAGAGACAAGACTGCGTACCTGCACCAAGCTGCGATGATCGGGAGATCCAGGTTGAGACAAAGTTCCGTGAGAGGTACGTCGTTAACACCCGATTGATATCCATCTTCTTCTTCTTCCTTGTTGGTGGTCTTAATGTTGTTCTTCCTCTTCTTCATGAATCAAGGAGACATACGAGGTATAGATATGTATGATCTCTTTTTCTCTTTCATACTGCCCTACCAACGGTGTTCACCCCCCCCCTTCTTCACTGGGGTGGCTCGTATGTATCAACTCTTCCTCGCACATTCATCACAGCTACCTATCTATCTATATTGTATATAGATAGATAGGATTGATAGTTCGTAGATGCACATGAAGAGAAACGCGCCGAGGAAGAAAGAGTATATGAGCTACACACAAGACTAGATCCAACGCGCTTTTAAGTTGTGTCGATAAATAGAGACGGATGAAAGACCCCCTTCTTCTTTGAATCCCTGTCATATTCACTTGACTTGCGATCTCTCTTATCATCTAGACGTGCAAACTAGAAGAGCAAGAAGCTTGCAATGAAGAGTCACTTAAACGGTAGATCCTCACACAACGTGGTGAAGGAGGACGTTGCATTCTTCTGTGTATGTTGACGACTACATTCCTTTCTCAACATTGTCTCTTTCTTCATTAAAGTCAAAAAGAAGAGGATGAGGGGATGGACCTATCCTTTCCGACGATAGATAGCCATGTAAAGGTTAAGAAGAAAGCGATAGGCTTGAGAGAGATCTTGAAGAAAACACCTCCTCGGACAAGATCAAGCTTCTTTAAGATCGCAGAACCAACACATGCGACTCTTCTTTATACAAGAGACGCTTCATGACGATAAGAGGAAAGGCTATTCTCTCTTAGGGTTGGACGAATGATGGACCACATCTTTAGATATCTTCTTCTTCACTTGTCTTGTTGTTTGAGATCCCTTTGTCTCTCTGTACATACACCTCAGAGAGGAAACATCAACCTCCCTTCCTGGTTTGGATTTTCATGAGTGGCGGTCCTCCCTCCTATGCTTCGCCACCTCATTCCTTAGAACGATCATCTCTCTTCCAAAGAAAGACCTCTTCCTCTTAAGACTTTTCCGTGGTATCTTCTCTTCCTCACACACCAGGAAAAGTGATTATCTTCATTCAAATAGTAGCAGGTTTCTTATCCTTGACGAACTTGACTACTATTGTTGCGACTTGCCTTCCTTCTCTCTTTCTTTCTCTCGTTTCTCTCTTCGACAGAAGTCTTTCTTTTCTGTTGCTCCACACAGGAGTCCTAAGATAGACTGAAAGAACATCAGGCGCAAACTCGACAACTCATTTGTATGTTTTGACAAGAGACATTGAGTCCTCCTCCTTCTCTCTCTGTAAGTATTCTCAATCTAAGAAACAAGACGAAGAGGAGGAAAGAGAGAAAAAGAGGAGAGAGAAACGTGTAAATGAGATGATGAGTCGCCAAGCAAAAACGACGACATGAAAATGCCCCAAGCCATTCAAAAAATCAATCGACAAGAACAAACAGGGAGGAAACGAAAGAAGAGAAAGTTGCGGTCTGTTTGTCTACCTGCTGCTGCTGCGGCTGGCTCTCCCAAGTGAAAAAAGGAGAAATCTTCTCATCACCATGGTCACCAACCAGCCCACCCCTACGACGGGTAGGAGGGAGAAGGAAAGGCCGAAGATGAGAGATGAGAAAGAAGAAAACGAACCAAACTAACACAACAAAGTCAGGATCGCCACGCTGGGAGGTGGGTAGGTAGTGAGTTAGTTAGTGAGTTCGTCGTTACTTTCTCTTTCTTCTTGGAAAGAGAACATGAAATGAGAAAGCCATTTGAGTGTCCATCATGCCGGAAGGATGAAAAGAAAAGTGAAGTTTGACCTATGAAAAAGAGGGAGAAAGTGAAATGTCCAACCGAAAAGATGAAGACGACCGGCCAAATCCCCCGAGACGAGCTACTACTAGTACTACGACGAGTACCTTCTGCTGCCGCTGCCTGCTACTCATACTACTACTACTATTACTACACTTCTTGAGCGCTTTGACGCAAATCAACAAACCGATCAACCAACCAACCAGCGATCGATCGATGGATGGATGGACGGATGGCACCCACCACGAGCAAGCACCGCGCGCTCACTCACTTGGGAAGCTGCAAGACGACGAGGTGTATCCTTCTTTTGTCGGGAGTTGCAGACATGGATTAAGAAGATTTCTGTTGTCGCGGTTGTTCGAGAGACGTGTGTCTTTAGTTTTACTCTGGCGCAACGGCAGACAAACGTGAACGTCTTCCTCATCGTCACTTACCGTCCAACCCGCGCACCCCCTCCTCTCCTTGGCCCTCCTTAACATGAATGGACGGACACGATGGATGGATGGCTGTATGGGGAGGGGGAGGAGGGGGAGGAGGTGTAGTAATCGCTACTAGAGTCGGGCGACAAAGAGGCTTTTGCTGACGAGATGATGTCACCTTTTATTCGATGGTGTGTGAAGCGGTTCTAACACTCCACAGGAAGAAGAAGAGATCAGTCTCTTCGGCGAGGCCATCGCATTCTGGACAGGGGTAGAAACAGCCGGGACTCACCCTTGTCCGGCATCGCGGTGCGTGCCTCCGCGGAAGACGAGATGCCGGATGTCAACGGTCTTTGAAAAGGAAGAAAGAGAGGGATTATTAAGGGTGCACCTCCATTATACTTTGAGATTCGTGTTCGTGAAATTGTCCAACCTTTTGTTAGCGATCTGCAGGAAGGACACTCTTCTCGTTGATAATCCCAGAACGAGCTAGACGATCGGCACCTAAGGGGCACGATCGTGTCTATAGTTAACCCTGCGGGAGTGACGATTTTGGCTGACACCCGGCGGTTCAGCAGTGAGAGTTCGAACTAGGCTGGCGTTTCACGTGAAAGCATCACGCCTGCCTTCTGTTGACGGCATCTTTTAGCTTCAGGGTCTGGGTGTACGGCTTGCAGCTCACGAGGCTTCGACTGCTTCGGTAAGCGGTGGCAGCAGAGCGGAGAAAGAACACGGTTCCTTGGCAAAGCGCAACTGAGGGCAAGGCCTCGTAACAGGTATTACGTTCTTTCACCATCACGAGGCGCCTGAATCTCGCGGACAGAATGGGCATAACGTTAGTAATAGGATACATGGTCAAGCTATGGTTTTTATGTTCTTAATGGGCTGCTCTGTATGGGGGAGCGTAGGATATACGATATGGCTGCGGCAGCTCTACGTCGACCAATGGAGCGGAAGTGGTGACAGTGCGGGCGAAAGATGGCCCCAAGGGCTTTGCACAAGGCCCGCGAGATACAAGCGGGGGACAGGTAGCGAGGTAATCGTGCCGCGAAGGTGAGCACACAGACAGGAACACCATTCTCTAACTGAAGTGTTTACACACCGCGGAGACGGGAGGGGAAGTGCGCGTACACCCCAATGGGGAAGTGAAGTGTGCATACTTGACGCCGACAAGTGAGGTGTACGTTCTCAGAGGACATAGTGGCTATATCCAAACCGCTAAGCTGTCTTCGCTAGCTGAGCAGGATCCATAGTCTTAGTGTCTCATTATGCTACTCTTCCGTTTGTAAGAAATGAGATCCGCTTCGAAAGACCGCAGTACGCAGTCGAACTTGTTTAGATGAAGGTAAGGTGTATATGCGCACATACACCTCCTGTCCTGATCTAATTTGGCTCGCTCGTTTAGGAGACGATCCGGAGGTCTTATTGTCGGCCGCTTGTCTCAGCTCCTCGTTTAGAAGACGATCCGGAGGTCTTATTGTCGGCCGCTTGTCTCAGCTCCCGACGTGCTCGCTGAGTCGAAGACACTTCATCCGTCTTTCGACCGGACTTGCGAGCTTTTAGCGAGTCGTGTATGCTTGTGTTCAAATCAAGACGCTTCTGGAGTTTCTTCGCGGACCGTTTTTCTGTGTTCTGGGAGGAAGCCGGGAAGGCGGCCATGGTGGAGGGTGTGTATCTTCCTATGAAAAGAGAGGGAAGCCTTATGCTAGTATCTCCTCATATGGGACGCAGAGGCTCATCTCATCGCCCCCCTTTCTGACTTGCCTTCTTCCTAGAAAAATGGAGAGCTTCATCTGGCTACGCCGGTGTATATACATGTGACAGCCTCGCTGACTGACTTGGAACTACCGATTGACGGAGACTGACACGACACAACGAACACCAGGAAGCTGTATGGAAGGTCGTCTTTTTCATATGATGAGGAACGAACGAGAGAAAAGGGTGTCGTCCTTAGTTCTTAAGGCTTGAATTGAAAAGAAATCAAAAGCATTTGAAAAGAAAACGCAAAAAAAGACGGGGGAAAACCCCCATCAAATGGAATACGACAAATTTGAAAAGGGGTAGGTGGTGTATATACAGTCGGTGAACATACGAGAAAGATACACCTGCCGCGCTATTGTTACATAAATGCCGCACAGGCCAACCAACACCTTCAACATACACTTGAACTTCTCTAGATATATCCATGCCTAGACACTGGTATCTGCTGTAGCTCTTCTTTATCACCCAAGTGTATGTATGTATGTATGAATAGGTAGGAAGATAGCCATACATACAAACATACATAGCAGTGGTGCGGCAGACCACTTCATTTGTCAAACGTGTATACCGTGTGTGCTGTATAGACATCTCAGCGTGTGTATAGACACCACATACATACAGAAACAAAAAGCATTGTTCTTTACAAGAGAAACCGATACAGCGACAGAACCTTTACAAACATCTATCTCTTCACTCTCTCCAGCCCTACTCATTCGACGCTACATCCATCTCTAAATTCCACTCCAACTATCAACTACTATATCCTTATCTATCGATATATCCATCCCTCCTCTCTTCATTTTCTCTTTCTCTTTCTTCCTTCTCTTCTCTCTCAACACCCTTTTTTTTCTTGGAAAGAAAACAGACATATCCATTCTTGTTCTTCTCCTCTTATCACCGTCATCATCCTTCTCTCCGCCAGTTTCTGTTGATCTCTTCCTTCTCAGCTACTAAGACAAGAAAGACAGCGACCGCCTCACCCCCTTCGCTCCGCATCTATGAAGACTTCTTCTTAGCAGGAAAGGAAGGAGGTGGTGAAGCAAACGTCTTTTTCCTTTGAAGCTCTGTCATGCTTGGAGGGGGGCCACTCCCTACAAGAATCGTGGCTTTCCTGGAGAACTTTAACTTCGATTGAATAGCCGTCTCAACTTTTGCTTTCGACTGCATGGCACTCTTCATATCAACAAACGTCACAGTCGCTCCTTCTCCTCCCTTAGGAGGGGGAGGAGGCGCGGAGCCTTTCTTTGTCTGAGTATTGAGATGGTTGTCGAGACTACCTACCCCCACTCCCCCAGATTTCTTTCCTACAAGTGAACTCTTTGTTTGAGAATCTTGACGTTGTAACGCTCGCGACGATTTGCCATCCTCGTCTTCATGTCTTGCAGCCTGTGAAGAAGAGGGAAGAGTGGAAGGAAGAGAAGGAGGTGGAGGAGGACTTGGCTTCGATTTATGATCTTTGTGAAGGATGGGAGATGATTTCCGAGAGAATCGACTTCCTTCTTCTTCTTCTTCAGACGAAGAAGAAGAAGAAGATGAGAACCTTCGCAACATAGGTTTCGATTCTCCTTTATCACTTGTCTTGCGAGATGGAGACCCTCGACCTTCATGAAACGATACATGTTTATTTTCTACTGAGCTGTCTCTCCTTCCTTTATCGATGTCTTTGTCATCTATTTTTCGCCCCTCGGTTCTCCCGACATCGTCGTCATCTTTGTCTTGTTTTTCTCTTCTCTCCCATGTGTCCTTGTCTTTCTTTGAAGGCCCATCTTCTCGTGTCCTCCAACTGTCTTCATTCGCTCTCTGTCTTGATAGATAAGAAGAAGATAAAGAATCTTCTGCACTACTAACATCTCCTAAAGGTGTACCTCCTGGAGTTGTCGTTGAACCTCCTACCGTTCGTATGCCGCCTCCTACAACCCCTCCTTCTCCTCCTATACTTGAAGGCGACTGAGAGGAGTCATCGTCTCGTCCATATCTCAAAGACACTCGAGTTGGACTACTTCCATCATATCTATCGTCATCTCTTATCTTCCCTCGATCATAGTGGTGCCTATGTCTCTCTCGAAGACCTGAACGAGAACGGGGAGAAGACGTGTCAGATGATGAATGATCACTGAGAGATCTAACTCTCCCACCTCCTCCTCTGGACGATAAAGAAAGAAAGGATCGAGAATCTCCTTTTTCTCTTCCTTTTCCTCTTTCTCTTCTTTTACTTCTTCCCGGCGTTCTCTTTGGAGAATCGGCATCCACAGCGTCTTTATAGAAGTGGGAATCTAAATCTTCGTAAGTTAGATCGGGGCCTCCTGGTAAAGCTTTAAGAGGATACGTTTGAAATGCAGGAGGGATTGGCCGATCTAAAGTGACACCTGAAGGATTAAGAAGTCTTTGCTGGAGATAACTAGGCGGGTCTCGTGAGTTTCTGACACAAGATGGATCTGCACCGAGTCGCCTCAACTCATCTTCAAGAAGGACGTCTAAGCGATTGATTACTGTAGGAGAAAAGTCGTCTTCATCATAGCGACGAAGAGAACGGTAGAAAGCATCTCTGCTTCTCTTCTTCTTCTCTTGTTCTCGCTCTGATCTTCGCTTCTCTTCTTCTCGTCTCTGCGGAGAAAGCAAAGAAAGCAGACACGGAAAAAAGAGAGGTGAAGAAAAAGCGAGCATGGGAGAAGGTAAGGAAACAGGAACAACACAGAAAGCAGACTGTGGAGGAGAGAAGAGGAAGAAGAAGCATTCTTCAGGATAGCTGGTGGAAATGGAAGAGAAGAAAAGAGATCTTACATGGTGAAAGACAAAAGCATATAGAGGATGAAAAAGCCTCGTAGAAACTTATCCTATGTACATATATAGACATACAATAACGGTCGCTTGCAATATATAGATTAGGAGGGGGTAAGAGAGTAACTATATAGACATACACGTACAACATCAATCATGTAAGGATGGACATAGGCACCAATGCTTGCATACATAGATAGATAAATGGATAGATAGATAAATGGATGAATAGACAGATAGGTAGATAGTTAAAGATAGATAGCTAGATAGATACATCAGTGGTCGATAGAAAGACAATGCATGCTTACGCGTGTGTACAGGTAGGCAATCCATTAGTCACGACACTCAGCTTTCTAACAACATGCCGCCTACATCTATCACTATCCACATCTATACTTCTCTCTATTCTTTCAGTTCCCTCGAATCACGCGGTATCTTACTTCCTAGTACCTAGTCATTAGCATTGGAGAGCGTCTGTTGTACATGACCTTTCCTGTCTCTCTGTGTCCTATTGACTGTATACAGCGAGTAGGAGAGAAAGTCCTTCTCTTTCATCCCTACTAAGGAAAAACTTCCGTCAAGTCAAAGAGAAAGACGGAGATCTCTCTGAGACAACCTTACAAGAATTTCTTCATTATTCAAGCGAACAAGAGCATCATGCATAGCGCCAATCTGAAGCTTCCACCGCGCTAGATACTTCTCTTGTTCTTCAAGCCGACGTCTCTCCTTCTCACTGATCTTCTTAAGGGCCTCAGCGTCTTCTTCGGCGCACTGAAAAGCAAGTAAAGCTGCTGCAGCTTTCTCATGCCGCACTGCAAAGAAAAGAAAAAGAAACAGAAAAGAGGAAGTTACCAGAAGAAAGAAAGGAAAACAGAGGACATACCGCGAGAAACAAGAGAAGGTTCTTATGGCGAGGTACCACCGTGTCTCTTGGGGGACGCTGTGTTTCGCCTGTTGAAGAACAGCACGTGTGACGGGGGGTGTACGTACACCGCGTTTCTTGACGGGCGGCTCCTTTTGTCCCAGGTGAATGTGTCTAAACTCTCAAGAATGAAAGAAAAGCTCTTGTAGAAGCAACCAAAGACAAGCCAAGGGGAAACTCCAAGAAGAAAGCAAAGACTTCCCACATGCATACAGGCATACATAACGTGTTGGTGTCGCTATCTATCTTCAATCTATCTATCTATCTATCTCACGTCTATCTACCGATCTCTCTCTCTATCTGTCGTTCGTCCACTTTTGATTTATCTTTAGTCTACCTATCTACCTCCAATCCAGCTATGTCTTTATCTACCTATATGCCTGCGTGCTATTGTATACATTGTCCTACATGAGAACAAAGAGGACTTCTCTAGTTCTGCCCGAAACACCTTGCTGTCCGAACTGAATGAAAGCAAGAAAGAGATTTACTTCTTCTTTCTCTTGTATGTAGGAGAAAAGCGAGAGAGACTTACAGACGCCTATCCCAAGTTGGTTTCTAGACTCATCGCCCTCTTCTCCTTCTGTGTCACTCTGAAGGAGTATAGCCCGAATGCATTTGTTCCAAGCATCGCGCGTACGCCGCATGAAGAGATCAACCAACAATCGACATGCCACACGTCGATGCTCTTCTCTCGTCTGCTGAGCTCGAGCTATTCTCTCCTGTAGACCTCCACACAATCCTTCGGTCTTTCTTAACTCTTCATCCACGATTTCTCTTAGGAGACAGAAAAACGTCCGAGCATTACGAGATGATGCCGTATATACAACTCTGAAGGGACACAAGAGAAGAAGATCCGTACAGAGGCAGGAGATAGAACTGAGACAGGAAGGAATGCAACCGAGGCGAGGTTTCTTGTGAGGTGTGTGTACGGACATGTGGAAGTGGAGAGAAAGCCTGAAAGCATATATATATATATATATATATATATGTATATACGGAGCGAGAGAAAGAGAGAGAGATAGACGCTAGCTAAGTGAAGTCCTGAGCGCGGTATACACCTGAAAAAGGAGAGCTCAGAAGTCTAACGAGAATACTGCTCCATGTAGATGCATATTTACGTATACATGAAGATCTTTACACACATGTACATCGACGTATACACGTGCCGTGAGGAGTAAACACAGGTGTCTATGAGTAGGATGTGCGACGGTTTGGGAATTTCCGGAGGAGAGTCGATGCGTACCTCTTACTTATGGCGAAAGTAGACAGATAAACAGGACTTAGATACTAAATGTACATACACGACGAGATGTACCTACTCATATACACTAGAGATGGTGCATGCACATGTAGCTCAGGGCGCCATACAGAGCTTACGGTGGATGACGACCTTCATATAGATATAGGTCATATAGGTGCATATATGCTGAAGTATAGAGAACAAACCCCAAGAAGAGAAGCATGCAAACATCCACATACGTAACCATGAATGGAGGCTACAGACATACAGAGATCAGTAAACTGTACAAATACACGATAAAAATGTATGTACCTAGAGATATATAGATTTACAGATTGAGCTGACTGCATGCACACATGTAGAAGACGTGTGTATAGAGGTAATAGCTAGAGCGGTGAAGACAAGGGTAGAATTCTTACTTTGAAAGAAGATCACATGCACTTGCGAAAGCCATGGCTTTCCTTAGAGTGGCTTCTAAAGCTCTTTTCTCTTCTTCGAGCTTTCTTTGGTACCGCTCTTTCACCGCCTCCATTTCTGCTTTTCGTTGTTTCTCCTTCAATTCAGCTTCCCGCTGTGTCTCTTCGAGCTGTATATACACCTGACGGAGCTTCTGAAATGCCGGGAAACACGGCCCACGAAAGAGCACATGCTGAGGCGCCATCTTCTTCTCCAGTTGAATGATGTCTGTAAACTCCTCAGGTTTCTTCGAGAAAGCTGCAAAGTAGAAGCAGAAGAAGAAACACGGAAATAACGGCCTATAAAGAAGAAAGGAGAATCTACCTCACCTTATGTACATCTTTAAGAAAGACCCCAAGGAGAATGAAGAGACAGAAGAGATTTCCGTACCTCTCTCCCTATGAGCTCTCACCTAGTCCAACAGATACACCATAGACAGGAGGCACACGCCCTGGATATACAAGAATAGACTTATGCCTGAATGTGCATATGGATGTACATACGTGGATACTTTTCTCTACTCATACAGCGCAAAAAGAGACCTCTCTCCGGCAGCCATGTAGTTATACAATAAACGCCTCGATCTCTCTGTACAGAGACGAAGAAATCGAGTGAAGATCTTGATGCTGTCACAGCGTCTGTGCTGTACATACACCCTATCTACGACATGGAGCCTCCATGAGTCGAAAAATATCACGATCAAAAGCAGAAAGAGATCTTCCATGTAGCCCAGACAAACAACTGAGAGACAGAAAGAGACAGACTGAGAGAAAGACATCATGAAGAACACTTGAGGTAACATCATGACCACCATCCATCGGTCTCTCTCTCCTTCTTCCTTTCCGACACTCTCTGTGTCTCGTCTTCTCTCTGTAATTCTTTCTTTCTTGTGTTCTTTCTGTCTTTCTTATTATCGCTTTCTTATATCTTTCATGACCTAGACTACCGCTTACCCGGGAAGAGTAGATTGCCTTGTCTCTTGGAAGCTTCTCCTTTTTCTCTTGGAGAGATCATGGCTTCTTCTTCCTTTTTCTTCTTTTTCTTCTTTTCTTCATCTTCATCTTGCTTTGCGATCTCATCTGGAAGAGGAGGCGGAGGGAGAGAAGGAATAATATCTCTAGCCATGATATCTTTCATGAACTGTCGAGCTCGTACATCTGCCGGAGAAGCGGAAGCAACGGCGATCTTCGGGGGCTTGATCTCGCCGCCTTTCTTAGCAGAAGGCGGAACACCAGGATACTTCTTTTTCTTCAGGATTTCTCCGGAAGAAGAAGGCGGGGGAGGCGGAGGTAAAGGAGGAGAAGAAGGAGGAGGAGGAGGAGAAGGAGAAAGAAGAGGGAAACGAGAAGAAGAGGGAGGCGTTGCATTCAAGAGAGTGGCTTGCTGGATGACTTGCTCCGCTAACGTTTGGAGGTGTTGTTCATGTTCCAGTTGTTCCTTCCGAGCTTTCTCGATGGCTTCTCTTTCTTGTTTCTGTCTTTCAATAGATTCTTGAAGACTTCGGGCCGTCTCTGATAGTTCTCTTTCTGTCTCCTCGATTAATCGATCTAATCTTTCCTGTTCTTCACGACGTTTTCTTTCTCTGTCTTCTCGTCGCTTGCGTCTCTCTTCATCGTCTTCTTGGCTGTCTCTTGAGCGGCTTCTTCTCCCAGAGCGAGAGGATGAAGGAGATAGAGGGGTCGCACTGCCACTATCCCTTGAAGGACTACGACTTGAATCGCCGAATTTCTTCGATTTCTTCTTCGAGAGCTTCTCTTCTTCTTTCTTCTTTTGGAGCAGTTGAGCTTCTTCTTCTGTCTTTCGGAGTTGTTCTTCAAGTTTCTCCAACTCTTTACGTCTCTCTTCTTCTTTTTTCTTCTTCTTTTCATCTTTCTCTTCCTCTTTCTTCTTCTTCCGTTCTTCTTTTTCCTCTTCTTTCTTCTTCCTCTTCTCTTCTTCTTTCTTCTTCTTCTCTCGCTCAATCTCTTCTAAACGGGCTCTCATCGAATCGACCTCATTGGCCGAAATCTGCTGTCTCCCCCCAGCCGAAGGCGACGACGTCTCCTCTCCACTTTGTCCATCTTTCTTCTTCTTTTTCTTCTTCTCTTTTGCTTTCTCCGATTCTCCATCTTCTTCGGTCTCTGATTTCTTGTCACTCTTACTTTCATCTTCGTCACCTTCTTCTCGTCGCTTTTTTTTCTTCTTCTTCTCCTTCGCCGCTCCTCCCTCCGCCTTCTTTCCATCCTCAGGGCCGCCTGTCTTTTCTTCCTGAGGAGCGGGAGCCGTCGCCTCACTCTCCCCAGGTGTATCTACAGCTGACGGCTGATCTTCACTTGGAGTTGAAGCGCCCCATAGAGACCAAAAGCCTCCTCCCCCGCTATCAGACACCGGTGTAGGCGGAGGAGCCCCGGGTGTTTCCGTAGGCTCAGGCTGAAGGACAAAGACAAGTCAAATATATATACGTATATATATATAGAGAGAGGGATAGGTATACGTATATACAGAGGCACAGGAGGAAGAAAGAAAGAAAGGAAGGAAGGGATACACACATGTGAAGACTCACTATACACATACACAGAGCCAGTAGATATACGTATGTACATGGTCGTAAACATAGAAGCGTGTAGATAGATATTCATGCAGAAACTGAAGCACATGTGTGACGAGAAGGGTACGGTACGTGGTGTATGAGTAGTGATACAACAAGAATTTACACTATACACACATACAGACAGACAGAAATACATAGACATACATACACATCATATTCCTACAGACATATTCATACATACGTACAAACCCAGCATACATATATGCACCTGTCTGTAACTGCGGCAAAGAAGTTCTGATCACCTAATGCCTACATTTATATATATATATATATGTCGTTGTGAAAGAGAAACACCTAGAGTAGCCTTTTCTTCTGTGGATGCCTAGAGTTCCAGAGAAGAGATGCGAAGTGTCTTTGGTCAACAGCAAGCAACACACTCTTCGCCATTCCTCATACCCTTCCAACCTTCTCCCTTGACAATCAGCTGTACATACACCCGAACAACCCTAAGTGAGACGACTTGTTTGCATTCATACATTGGACAGAAGAAGAAGAAGCGGACGACTACACACATCCAAAACAATAGAGACACGCACCACTGGAGAACTCCCCTCATACATATCAAACAAGAAATACGACAGAAACTCCCAGCCTCTTCTCTTTCTTTCTTTCTTTCTTTCTTTCTCTTTCTTGATATCATGTCTTCTTTTCTCTTACAGTTGCAGAATAGCCAAGTAAACTCCATAGGCCTCCTCCCCCTGTATCTTCAGCCGCAGGTGTTTCCGCCGCTTCTGTTGCGGAGCTAGCAGAGGAAGGCTGAGTCTCTCCTGCGGAGGCGGCTGTAGCAGGCGCTTCTTCCTCGGGATATCCAAGGAGCGACCACATGATAAGAAAGAAAAGACAAGAAAGGAGAGGGAAGAGCGACGACGAAGAGGAGGAAGGAACCGGTCAATGATGAACGAGAGAAAAAGGACGAAAGGGGGAGGAAGAGAGGAAGAAGAAAACGACTGATAAAGGGGAAGTACATTCACCGAAGTCTAAAGCATGAGACAAGACGAGGTCTGAGAGCTAGAGGAAAGCCAAGACAGAAAAGAGAGAAAGAAAGCGCGAAAGAGAGAGAATGAAATCTACCTAGCTTAAATATATACATACATGTAGAGAGATATGGATAGATGGATGGAAAGATGGGTACATACAGATATACGTGTGTATAAGAGTACCGGCGCGGGCATGTATTGAAGATGTATGTATCTATGGACGTGAGAATGTAGTGACGTATTGAGATAGGTAGCAGAAACACATAAAGACGGTCACCACGGCGGAGGTAAGTATCTCAGGTGTATGTACATACACCAAAAGAGAGAAGAGCCAGAGAGAGGGAGAAGAGAAGAAAATACGAGGGTTTACATTTGAGAGAGCAGTAATCATCTTCTCTTCTTTCTCTTCAGTGAGATTCCTCTGAAAAGAAGAGGCAAGAAGTCTTCTACAAAGTCGTCTTGCGAAAAGATCATTTTCTTTGTACAAAGGAAGAGGAAGAAGAAAATGACGATGAATGACCGAAGTGATCAAGGAAGTGTCTACAAAGGAAGCAAGAAAGGAATGCTTTAGAAAGAGACTTCTCTCTCAGATCTTTCATAAGCATGTCCTTCTTCTCACTCCCCGTGAACAGTGAAGTGAAGAGAAAAAAATGCCATTGACAAGAAAGAAAGAAAGATAGATAGAACGAATGAAAGAAAGAAAGAAAGAGGAGCAGAGAAGAATACCATCAAATGAGAAGAAGATTGAGAAAATGAAGCTTCTCGAGAATAGACCAAAGGAAGTTTCTTCAGCTGAAGAAAGGAGAGAGAGAGATCTTCTCAACCTTTGTAAGACTGCTTCTACAAGCCATGCTTAGCCAAACGAAAGTTCTGCGATTGTCTCGCGCAGTCATTCAAGAGGAAGAAAAGAAAGATAATGAATGGATTGAAGGGATACAAAAGAAAGAAAGAATGAAAGAAGCGAGGATCTTTAGCGAAAACAAAAAGGGAGGAGGAAAATGAATGAAGCCCTGAGATCGCCACGTTCGTAAGAAGCGTGAGTATGAAGAAAGCTCACTGACATCTCTTATCCTTCCTTCTTCTTCTTCGTCTTCCTCTTTTCTTCCCTTCCTCTCTTCTCAGCACTTCTACACCCACACTAATTTTCTTTCTTCAGAGAAAGGACAACCTCCGATCAAAGACAAACGCAGGCTGGCGACTCTAGTTCTCACAAGAAGAAAAGAGACAGAGAAGGGGGACAGACAAGGAGTCTGGTTAAAAAGAGAAAATTTGAGGGGTGCGCTGAAGGAGATTGAAAGGTGGAAGTGATGGATGTGCTCTATATGAGAAACTTCACTGATTCTTCTCCTCTTGCTCTTCTTCCCCTTCTCATCACACAAGATCTCTCTCCTCATGGAAAGTGTATGTTCTTCATCCGCAGAAGATTCTTGATTTCCCTTCTCTTCTCTATTAGCATGGATCTCTCATGGAAGAAGAAAAGGATGAAGATGTCTGAGACCAACAGGAAGGATGAAGGAAAGAGAAGACACATCTTTCTCTCTCTGTCATCCGCAGCTTGCCTTGAGTCAGGCAGGCATTATGGAGGACGGTCTGAGTGTATCTTCTTCTTTTCATGCTTATTGTCTCTCGAGGAAGAGATCTCTCCGAGATAAAGACGGGTCCCTACGGAAAAGACGGGAAAGAAAAAGAGAAGACGGAAAGATACCGAAAAGAAGAAGAGAAGAGGAGGAAAGAGGCGCTGAAGCAAGTCAAAGGATATGAAGGCTTCGCTGGGTAAGCTCAGTCGGACTATCTTTCCTTCTCGTTTTCTTCTTCATCCTGATGGGTCTTTTTTCACGTCGGAAGGAGATTCATCACTCGACACATCTAGTTGGCTGTTTTACGCTGAGAGCGAAAGAGAGATCGATCGGATAGGAAAAAGACGTCGCAATGCTCCTGCTGTTGCATGCAAATCGATGGTGGCTGGTCGTGGTGATGATGAAACAATCGATGGAACTGACTATCGATGGTGATGGCTCGCTCTGTGCCAATTTTATCGGTAGATGAGAATTCTCGGTACGTGGTACTACTTGCCTTGAAACGATGTTCCTCTTTACTTTTCCTGTCTCCCTTCAGCAGAGAAGGGACCTCCTCTTCAGATAAAAAAAGAA
Source organism: Cystoisospora suis (assembly GCF_002600585.1). Lineage (NCBI taxonomy): Eukaryota > Apicomplexa > Conoidasida > Eucoccidiorida > Sarcocystidae > Cystoisospora > Cystoisospora suis. The sequence continues at coordinate 18,695 of NW_027152846.1, forward strand.
CTCCGGCTGGAATCTCTACAGCTGTTTGCGAGGACGACCGAGATCCTCACCATCATTACCCCGGCGGGAGAGCTGCTGGGGTGTACATACACTACGGGGGCGGATCTCCTGTTGATTGTCTTGTTCCCTCGTCTTTCCCTGTGTATACGCAAAACTCCCCAAGAGATCATTAAATAAGTGAACTGGTACTTCGACGTTTACATGGGCTTCCATCAGATTTTTCCTCTTGTTTTCTTTATGCTGACTCCTTCCTTCTCCGCGCCATATGTGTGTTGGGCGTCCATTCCAAGGTCCCCAGTGCAAGACGGGTTACATCACTAGATACAAGGAGTTGATCCTCTTAGCTGAGCGTTGTCGATCAGAACAAGAATAAGTTTCTCAATCATTCTCATCCATACCCACACAAGGCTCTCGCGATAAGGTTGTTCCCTGTGTTCTTCACTGAACCTCAGAGGAATAATAATGCCTACGGAAAATGACTAGATATGCAAAACGAAAGCAAGACATCTCTCGTGTTAACAGTCTACATCTACAGACAAGCTCATCTTAGTCGCTGACTAAAGATAAAGAGAATCTTGAAGAAACGTTCAAGTTGATCAGTGCTGCGCCTGCCTTTTCCCAAAAGAAAAATGTCACTTCTTTTCCATGGCGACTTGTTGGGCTCAGTCTGGCGAAGGGTTTAGGGTTTGGGTCGTTTCTCTCTTCAAAGGTAAAGGCGCTGTGCTGATCGATCAGTGTGTAAGCTTCTCCGAGATTCTCGTCAACCGCAGTCACCTAGCAGTCAGGAGCACTCGTGTTTTTTTTTCTACGGTGAACAACTTGAGCGTCCTCCATCTGGAAGGTTTTACAGACAAACCGCCTTATAAACGAGTACTACGTGGCGTCATACCTGTTGTGCTCTCTATCCAACTCAACTCCACTTTCAGCTTTCTTCTTATCGGACATGCAACCCCTTCTCTGGTCACCGGCAGATAAGCTCCCACCATAGATGAGAACGGTCTTCAAACAAACACGACAGGCGTTTCTTTCACAACTTCCCTCTCCCGTGTCTGCACCGAAGCATTCCTCCTGTGTCTCGCTACCAGATTTCTTAACTTTCCTTCAGCAAAGAAACTGAAAGTTCCTGCCCAGATTGGTCCTTCTTTCTTAAAACAGAAGGCGCAGTACCAATAATGAACTTCTTAGATATTCCAAATCTCTCTCCTCTTTCTGTCCCATCATCGTGCGTCATCCACCTATCAGCAGGCTTGTCTGCCACGACAGGACTGAAGTGAAGTAACCACTCTTGAATCAATCCGCGGAATGCTAAAAGGCTTCGTAGAAAGGCGAAAATCTCTCTCTCTCTTTCGTGTCTGTCTGAAATTCTTTACCGAACAGTCAAACAGCCCCTTGGGCGTCGGTCATTCTCGTCTTCTTGACCCCGTCTTTTTCTGTGTGTCTTCGTGTGTTTAGGTGTCTTTATACGTATCTGCCTTCTCTCTATGAATGTCGCGGAAAAGCTTTTGGGATGTACAATCCCCATATGGGCTAATATAACATAGCAGTGCCCGTGACGTCTTATTGTGTATCTACGTCTATCTCTTAGCCCCTAGCTACAAGTGCCTCCTTGGGTTTTTCTTAGAAATGCTCTAGCCGTCCACCTCTTTCGATACATCTTCTTCCTTATAGAGCATCATCCTCTTCATCGATCTTTTCATCCTTCTTCATTCACCTGCTTCACAAGAAGAAATCGATCTATTCGTCTCTCTCATTCATACGCATGCATACACCTCACATCACAGTATGGAACTACATAACAAACAACCCAAGACGGTCGATCGACTCATGACTGCAAAGAGACAGAAAGAAGATATTCCTATCAAAGAATCTATCTCCCTTTCATAAAGTAACAGCAGTCCAACAATGTATATACACACCATCCAAATACACGCATTCGTATCACTCCTACATCATCCACCCATACAATGCACAACTCACGCTTGTCTTTCTCCCTCTCTCTCTTGCTTCGTTTCCCTCTTCTCTTCAATACAGGGTCCATTACCATCATACCATCACCACAGACACCACTTTCTCGCCTTTAAAAGATCTCTACAAGACACCGAGCACATTCATATCATCACACATCTTTTGATAGACATACATCTACCTTATGAAACACGCCATCGTCTAGGACAAGCAGAGAGAGAATCTCACATAGTAAACACATTCACGTCGCCGTCTCTTCCCTTCCTATCATTTCTTCACAATTCCAAGTCACCACGACTATATATAGATATATCGAGAGTAGATAGAGTAGACCGTCTACACCTTAATGAGCATGGATATGCACGACATAATAGCTCGTGGAGGAATCAGAAGGATTCCATGGGCGAAAGTGAGCGAAGACAGCTGTATAGTCGCCTGCCTCCTCAACGTTAATGACACTAGAGAACAGCTGAGGGGATCCGGGCATGCTCTTCACATCTACAGACAAAGAGAACAAGACAGAGATAAAACAAGAGAAACAATCATACATGTACATACATAGACGGATAGAAACTAAATTATATAGAGAAAAAGATCCTTAATGATGACGTTAAATGTTCATCATAGGAGGCATCGAAGAGAACTTTCACGCTAGGCATGAAGGCTGCTGAGAAGAGAGAGACAGGGGACTGATTTGAAAGATACACCAAGCATGAGGAGAGACTAAAAGAGACGAAGATATCTCCTCCTGAGAAACCATCTTAACTACTTCTCTTCTGTCTTTAACTGTAAAGCTTTTGACAGGCGTGTTGGTGCTACCTTTCAACTTGTCAAACCCTACTCTCTCTGCCTGCACACCTCTGTCTCTATCTCTCTCTCCCTCTCTCGGGGTGTTCTTCAAGCCTCTACAAACTTGCTGACTCATAATGACACGAGTGGGATAGGCCATCCTACTAAAGAAGAGGAGATAAAAGAAGAAATGAGTAAGAAACAGAGAAAGACTAGACGAGAAGAAGACAGGCGATCGTAGCAAGACGTACTTTGGATCGATGGCTTAGAGACGGTAAGTCCATGCTTTGACATAGATGGAGCTTCGATTTTTTCTTTCATTTCTTCCTCAGAAAGCTTGGGGATTTCGAGCTTAGGAAGTTCAGTTAAACCTTTATATATGTCATGGGTTGATAGAAGATATCCGCCTGATCCTCCGGTGCCTTTCATCTCTACGCGAATCTTCGATGGGACCTTGTCGACATCGACGTTCGTTTCGTAGACATTATCTTTAGAAGGTGAGCCTGAAAAGGTTACTAGCTGAGCAAAATGAGAGGAACAGATGGACATACAACACACGCGACATGTCTCGAGATAGATATGTTTGTAGATCTATATATATATATATATAGTCACACACACACACACGTACACTTGCGCCCGGTACTCGATCGTGAAAACGGTATGTCTTCTCTATTTCTGCGTCTCTCTGTATAGGTGCTGAGAGATGCAACGGGATACATGTACGTTCTTGGAAAATAGATTGGGGGAAACGTCGGTGGCTGAGAGTAGGAATAGGTGTGCACACCCACTTCAGCTGTACGTACATCCGGGAGATGGCGGCTGACCATCGGTTCCTCTGTGCCGTTTCGAGGGTGAACTGACAGGCAGTCCTACACCTGATTATCTTGCTCCGAGGCACAATATCTCAGGGAAACACACAAGGGAAGAACAGTATGGTAGAGACACTTCTGTCATCTATCACGAATTTACTACTTTTCTCCTCGTTCATTCATCTGACACATACGTACCTTCTCCCCGTCACTCGCCATCGCCCCTGATTTGCTGAGAAGAGAAGTGACGAAAGTCGCTGAAGAGATTGAGAAGATAAACCAGAGAAAGAGAGTTAGCATAAAGACGAGAGAAATAAGACAAATCAAAGGAGACGTGGTGGAACGAGGAGGTCGAGAAGAATGCATGAGTCAATATCTGACGAAGGCAACGACTACTCACATTCAATGTCTTGGTTTGGATCTCTCCTTTTTACGCTTATCTTTGTCTATTATCTTCTCTTCGTTCGTTTGGACAACTAACTTGAATGGCAACCTTCTTATAGTCACACCCATCACGGACTGGCTGGATTCTCAAAGAAAAAGCAAAAAACCCCGAAGGTACCACGACCAACCATCTCTCTACTCATGCCTGCTCCTCTCCATGATGGTGGCGCGGATGACGCTGCACCCATCCGTCACGACTGAGCTTCCAGATGCCTTCTTTCCTTCTTTCTTTCAAACATTCTGTTCGGGTATCTCTCACTCTAAAATGAAAACGATTTTGTCACATAAAAACACGGCTATTGCCGGGGTGGTCTCAAAGCGGGAATGGGACACTGGCTTCACGCCGCTGCTTCTTGCAAGTAATGGTTCCTACGCATAGGGCTTACCAACGAAGAGGGTGAAGGAGCAAAGAACCTTAAAACTTGACATCGTTTTTGATGGACGGTTATGAGAAAAGTTTTCGCCTCAAGGAAGGAAGTGAAGTACAGGAAGGGTAGAGCACAGCGACTTACGTAACACACCAGAAGGAAAGAAACGTACGAATGAAAGGAGGTAAAAAGCTTCGCAGCTACCCGCCGCTGTCGTACGCACGAGTCCCAACGTTCTGTTCACGCTAGTTGGCCGCTGATCGTTCTTCGGTCTTGAGGTTTCTCTCCTTTTCTTAGACACTGATACCCAACATGAAAAACGTACTTCAAGAGTGACGCTGTGAGATGGTATGAAAGGTTTTCGTATGTGTTATAGACAGACAAGGCATCGCCAAAGTGGGAGAACGGCAGATAGACACCCACCACAACTGAAGAGGCCTGGGTTGTCTTCGCCGGGCAAGCGGAGAGGCAAGGGAAGTTGGGAGAGTTTTTCTTTGTTTATTCAAAGAAGATGAATGAAACTTGCACGGGACCCCTGAGACCCCGACTGTGTCTGTTGACGGAGTTTTGCGGGTGGAGTTCCGTCGCTGTTTCTTTGGTTGGGTAGATGGACCCTGAGAAAGCGAGGGTGATGGCAGGGATGGACAGATGTCTTGGTAAGGAGGAATAGAGGAAAGCTCTGCCTTGTCTACTGTCCATGAGATGTACCTTACAAGTTACTCTGGTGGGTGCGATGAAATCGCAACTGTTAAGGGATCTTTGTGTTGTCGGTCATTCTTCTTGTCTCTAGCTAGCAAGGGAAAGAACGACGAGTCTGTGACGACGAGGGTTTGAGCGAGTGTGTTTTTCCTCCTGTACGGTCAAGAATCTTTTCCTAGGTTTTCAGTTTCTGCTGTTTTTCTGATGGACTGAGAAGAGTGGCAAGGAATGGAGCTAAAGGCGCAATGTGAAAATCAAAGAGAAGGAAGAGTAGGTAAAGGCTCGACAAGTTTAGGTAGATGTCGGTTGGGTCTTGCCAGGTTCTTTCTGTCACAATGAGAAGAGAGATGTCTAAGGAGACTTCTAGTGAGTCTGATACACTCTGGCTCTTTGTTCTTATGGATCAATCGGGGAGATGCAGGCTCCATCCCAGATACAGCGGCGCACTACAACGGATAGAAAAGCGAGAGTCGAAATACAGAAATATGAAAGTTCGCTCTTCTCTCGTCTCAATCCGCGTTCAGGACAGCTAGAGATCCATTCTGTGCTTCAGCCCGGCTGGGGCCCTACCAACGTTGGGTCGCGCGCTTTCCAGGCAGCTCAATGACGAGGACAGATCAGAGAGATTCTTCGACCTCTAGACCGCGTGAATTCTGCTCTTTTCAGATTGTCAGGCGTTTTTGTATAAAGGTCTATCTTCTTGGTTCTCCATGGAATAGGTTGCGGTTTCTCGAGATTCGGCCGGAAACGTTTCTGTTGGGGTGTCGTCTGTTGGTATGGCTTTCTGACCCGGGAGTCTCGCATCCTTTCGTTAGTGGGCGTCGTAGAATGCGAAGAGTTTTGTTTTTTTACTTTTCTCCTCCCGACCAAAAGAAACAGAGAAAGAGAAGGTCAACCAGCTTTGGTTAGAGCGCCGGAGAAAATGAGGGTTCGATTGGTCGAGTCGCATCGTCTTCTGCGTCTGATCTTAGTGTATTGTTGGCTGCCTCTCACGGGGTGTTCGCTTTGGATGACGACGCCTACTTATGGCTACATGATGAATCTATATGGTGGAGGAGGCCTCGGCTTTCTGCGCTTTTTCTCTTTCTTTCATATCTCCTCACAAGCCTTTCGGTATGTGAGTTTTCAGAAGCACAAAGAGCCTTTCTGGTCCTGGCCTACAGCCGAAGCCCTAGGGTTGTCGTCTTCTCCATTACGGCTTAGCTCTCTCCATCCTCATAGGGGACATCCACGATTGAGCAGAAGCGAAGAGGAGGATGGGCTGGATGGATTCGATATCTTCCAAGATATCAGAGAGCGACCATTATCGTCTTCCCGTCAACAGGATCTTTCGTCTTCTGTTTCCGATTTGGTATATCTTTCTCCACCTGATCCATTAGATTTCGCTTTCTTACCATCTGCTTCCCTAACCCTCCCACAGCCCTTTCGAAGAACATCTTCTCTTTCTCTTCACAGTAGTAGCAGAGCTCCTTTATCACACACCGCCTCTCTCTCTAGCACATCTCTCGGGTATCATCGAGGTCGTCGGTTTCTAACACCTCACGAGATCGATGTTTTTTCTCCTTCGTCCTCTTCTACTTCATACGTCCCTCCAGAGGACAGTCCATCGAACCCCAAGACGTCAGCTCCGTCTGTTATCTCTTTTATTTCTACACAACTTCACGCATTCACACCAACCAACAGCACAATGCCGACTCTACCTGTCCCTATTCAGCCAGTTTTGCCTCCTGCCGTGGCGCGTCCTACCATACAGCTCCCTCCTTCTCCTGGCGTTGTCGCAGCCCCCGTACTACCTACGGTCCAAGCTGCAGTACCACCCTCACCTATGATGGCTCCAGCTATCCCTACTCCCGTACCAGTCTTGCCACCACAGCCCCAAGCTGTTGCCAGTCCGGCGGCTGGAGCTCCTCCCACCCCTCAGGCGAATCTTACAGCTCTTAAGACCGTAGAAGAAGAGACTACTCGCGAAATTCTCAAAAAAGCCGCAGAAGTTGGGGCGAAGAATGTCACAATCTCCCTGACACCTGACTCGGCTATCCTAGCTACCTCACAGATAGGACAGCCTTTAACAACACAGCAAATCCTAGCCATTCAGACCGCGGCAGAACAAAACGTAGCAAGGGAACTTGAAGCCCTCGCCAATGCCAAACATCAAGCACCTTTGAGCACCACGACGACCGTCCATTCTCAAGGCAAACAACTCCTCGTACTCTCTTCTTGGGCGGTACCCCTGCTTGGATCGTGGATTTCTTTCATATGAAAGTAGTGAAGAAAAGGAGGCAGTGTTGGTGGTGAGTGGATAGAGACGGACGTGGAGAGACAAGGTTATGTTCTGTTTTGGCGCGTAATGTGTAGAATCGTTTTGCCGGTTCTATCGATTATTACTGCGCTTTCTCTTGTCAATTGAGAAGGAAGGACGGAAGGCTTTCGGGGAAATCGACTTTTAAGGTTATAGCTGTCTTCTTTTTTCGTTTGAGCATGGCTTACGAGATTCAAGCAAAGACATTCAGGAGGGGGACCATTCGAATTAACGACAGCGATAATGGAACGGCTCACGATGCAGAGTCCTTCAGTCTTCGTATGTCGGCCGTCTACAGAAGTGTGTGCCCTGTCTGTGTGTAGATGGATGAAAAAGAACTGCCATGGATAAGCGCCTTTTTATGTGTATATATGTTTTCTGGACACCTCGGTTCCTTTTCTCTTTCCGAGTACACTGAAAAAAAACCAGATGTCTGATCAGTACGCGTCGGTATACGCTCTTATTCGGTGTTTCAGTTCGGAGAGGCTTTCCTGCTTTTGTTGCTAAGCTGGAGGCTAGTCTATGGTGAGAAGTCGATGGAGTCTTTATCAAACCGAAAAAAGAGGTGCTAGTGACGTACTGACTTGGCCGTAGCTCAGTCACCGTACCCTAAGCGAGTCTGTCGATCCCTCCAGCTGTGTAGACACCTCAGCTAACGTTTGGGTATTGTGCTTTTAGAGACGAAGGAACGTACATTCCCCCGCTTTATTAAGTCTCTCTAAACAAAGGAAGAGTGATGGGAGACAGTTACCAAGGTGGAAAGAGACCGATGGATGTGGCAGCTCCCTCTGCTCCGAAAAAAAAACACTCCGTTAGTTTATCAGCTCTGTTACTGTCACCTTCAAAAGCTACGTATCTAGACAGAGCCACTAAAAAGCATCCACCCTTATCTGACTTCTTGGAACGGATCCTTCTCTACAGTGAGCGAAAAATCAGACAGCGACACCAGAAAGACTCTTGCCATTAAAAGGAGATAGATACGACGACAATTCATCTCCTCGACTTTTTGAGTGACAGTCAAACAAGAAACCCAAGAGTGACTGATAAATGTAGCGAAATGGAAGAGGCTCTCTAAGAATCCTGCTATTGCTGGAAGGGACAGCTTCGTGGAAGAGTAACTAGAGTATGTGATAGAAGAAGGTGATGTCGACGCACGAGGTAGACAAATGAAAGAAATAAGAGAGCTTCGTCAGAAACGACTAACTCTCGACAGTCAAAACGATCCCTCTTCTTTCAGTAGTACCGGAGCAAGTTCACAAAAAACTCTTTTCTGTCCTGAAGGAGACTTCTGTACCCGTAAAATCTACTCTCTTTCATGCCATTCCCTTGTGCGCGAAACCTCCATTACTTATGAACAGAAGTAGATAGAAAGGTAAATACATAAGCTCTTTGCTTCTTAGCATCTGGGACGTACTCCTACCAGGACGCCTAGTATCGACCACTCCCTTGTTTGGCTTTCCACTTTCTGTACACCTCAAGGTGTTCATGGGGTGTATCTGTTTGATGTATTCCTTGGGCAGATCCTTTCCTTGGTTTCATTCTTTTTGTCTTTCCGGGGCTTCTTACCTCTTTCGTATTACCAATCTCTCCTACTGACTGTCTCAGTCGACGAAGCTCTCTCTTCTGTTTCAAATATTGCGAGACTAAGCTTCCCGCCGGAGAATCACTTTCTTCCTTGGCTTTCTTCCGGAGAGATCGTGTTCTCCGAGCTAACTTTCTCTCCACTTCTTGCCTGCAGAAAGAAAGATCAAACATGATTACCTGTCTTGTTTTTACGCATAGTAACAAAGATCCCTTGGAAAATTTGCTAGCTGAGATAAACCCAGGCCTTACGCACTTGCCTGTAGCCTATACATCTATCCGCTACATCTCAAATACGTACACATACATAGACGCACTGCCCTCAAAATAAGTACTGAACTCTACACAAGGTGTATTCATATACAGACAGACATCCCTGTACATATACATGTATATATATACATGCATGTATGTATTTGTATAGGGATGTCTGTCTGTATATATACACATATAGAGATGTGTACACATATACATACATATATGATTTCATATATGTAGCGTAGATCTATACTACTTACTCATCATATATACATATGATGAGTAAGTAGTGAAGCTGTACCTATATTCGTTCTGAGAAGAAACGTCGGCAGAGAAAGAAGAAGAGAATCTGAGGTAACACCCTACTCAAGTCACAAAAACGGTATCGTTCCAATGAAGAGAGAGAAAGAGTAAGACTCCTTCACTTACATTTGCTCTGCTTGAAGGCGTTGTTTACTTGGCCATCCATACATCCTAACAAGGCCCACGCACAAGACACTTCACAAGACCTCTCTCTACTTTCTAAAAAGAAGACAGAGTGGGAAAAAGTCTTCTTTTCCTTCTTTATTGTCGACTGTTGTTTCCGAGTGCATAAATGACAAATCGAGTGTCTTCATATGACCGACACGGCCTGTGCCACCTGAACGTGTAGACTCGAGCGACTATGTTATGCCTCTCTCAGGACAGCCAACGCTACACATTCAAGTCAGCTGAGGTGAGAACTTCTTCCTGCTACCCGTCAGATTCAGCAGGAAAGACACAACAGCAGCAACACGTACATCTGCCCTACTAAACATCTCCTCACACATCTGTCACAGACATCCATACGCAAACCGACATCTGCGGAGTGCGCGACTCGGCTAGATATGCATATCTATGTATATAGACATTCATACATGTAAGTACATACGTAGAGATCCACTGGAGGCTAATACCTCAATCCCACCCCAGTGTCATCACCAAACGTACATTTTGAGTAAGGTATTCATATGTATATATATATATATATATGTACTTCTGTGTGTCTGCAGGGACGTGTCTCTATACATATGTGCGCATGCCTAGATGGATATAGGAGAATGACATGTGGAAGTGCGACTATGATGTTCATTACCCAGCATAGTCTTTGTGTTTCTTGGCCCATTTTCTCCACTTTTGCATCGCTTCTTTCCACGTGAATGTCTTTTTCGCTCCTTTGTTCTTTGCTTGTTGAATGCTAGCTGCTCGAGCCATTCGTAAGATCTTGGATTTCTTAATTTGCTCGATGGATGGTAGCAAGCGACTTAGTTCACTCCGTGCCCGTCCACTCCTTCCTTTGGCTTCTTCGTCTTCTAGATCTCCTCCCCCAGGGAGTTGATCTATTAGAAGAGACTTCAATCGCATGCGACTTAGGCGTCGTAAGGCTCTCCGTTTCTGGATTCCTCGTAAAGGTCGTTTTAAGCTCTTCGCCGTGTCAAGACCGATGAAGCCTTCTTCTGGAGACAATGCCAAGCGATCGGCTTCTGGAGCATGAGAAAGAGGTAGGCAAAAAGAAAGAAACACACTTTGATAGATGCATCCTTCTTGGAGTGCTAGAGGTCATGCATTCATTTTTTCTCTGTGGCTAAAGCAGAGACAACATTTCGAAAGACCGATCAAAAGTCTTACAGTTCTACGTCAGGATGTGAGAAACATTAAGCGCATGCCCTATGCCGAATCAAGCACGGATACAACTTACACATAGCCAAGGAGCTCGTTACACATGCAGATCTATAGTAGATAGTAGACATCCCTCTCTTTCTCCCTTTTTATCTTCATGTAATTCGTCTCGAAAAAGAAAGCATGCAGTAGAGTCTGTATTCCATAAGCATGTATTCTTAGTGCCTCACCCTTCTTATGCTTCTTACAGCTGCTACCTAAGAAGCACCTCATATATGGATGGCCTGAGATACATAGATCCATCTATACCTTTTCTCCTCTTCCAGAATGGTATACGATCACGACGATCTTCCTCTCCCCCTCCTTTCTCTTCTCCTCTTCCTTTACTCCTTGACTCCATTGAGACTAAAGGCTTCGTCGAGATCCCTGAAAGAAGGAAGAAAGAAGAAAACGAAGTGTATGTACGTACAGATGTCAAAGATGAAAAGGTATGTTGTCATATGAGGACTCAGGTGTGCTTCACCAAAGAGGAGTGGCCGTGGTGTTCTATTGACATTTGTATTGCTCACCTAACTTCCTCCCTATATATGTAGACACATGCGTAGTCATTCTTCTAGCGCTGTTGACTCTAGAGATAGATGCTTCTGCCGTTGTGTACATTTACAGCAAAAGGACGTTAGGAAAGGAGTGAGGCTTATAAGAATGAATGGTAGGGCTCTATCTATCTACAAGCTCCCCACAACACGTCCCAGGTGTATCTACTGACTGAAGAGACGACTCCACGCACACAGGACTACGGAGGCGGGCTTCATCTCAGACCTGAGCAGTCTTCCTTCTTTCATAAATGATCGCTAGGAGTCGAAGTAAAGGAAAGGAAACGCTGCTTAACTCCTGAGGCCAATGTGATCTTTAGCACAAGACAAGAAAAGGTCCACAGAAAGAGGAGGAGAGTGAACTCCAGTTAAGGATCAAATACACCAACAGAAGAACTTACGGAGGTCTTCTAATTCCATTCTTTTTCGTCGGTCCCATGACTCTCTCATTTCTCTCTCATGTGGCCCTCTCAAAACGATGCGATCTCCTTCTTCATCTTCTTGAACTTCTTCAAATCGAGAGTTAACAGACTCGCTTGTTCTCCCCCTCCCGCCTCCGGAGGACGCCTTGTTCACCCCCCCTCCCCCCCTCTGCTTTCTGTATCCTTGACGAACAATCTGTTGACCTCCTTCTTCAAGTAAAAGAACATCTCCTCCCTGTCCCATAGGCACGCCAGTCAAGCGAACTGCTGTGGGAGAGGGAGAACAAGAAGAAGACAGTGCTCCCTGACGCCGTTTCCTCCGACTCGGGTCACGCATGGTTGCATGAGCCGCATCAAGTGATGGAAAAAGAGAAGAAGAGGATGGAGATCTTTCTTCTCCTCTTGAAGTTTCTTCACCTAAGAACGGTTCTTCAGCATGTTCCACTTCTGCCCTTGTCGACAGATCGAAGGAGACACTCGATTTGCCGATCCTCTGCGCAAGACTTGAACGTTCACAGATGTCTTTCATTTCATCCATAGCTTCTTGAGCCCGTTGAGCTTCAGCGCGAGAAGAAGTAAAAGAACTGCTGCTTTGCAGGGCATGCGAGTGCTGATACACAGGAGACCAACCTGTCTCTTGACTCTCTTCTTCTTTCTCTCCTGTCTGCCTGGGAACCTTCTCTGTGGCTGTCATCTCGATGCTACAAGTTCCACCAAGAGACCCTTTTGAATCGAAGCCCCAAGAGAAATGAGTAGCCTGTCTAACAACACGACCAGCTAGAGATCTACCGCCTTCACCTGTCGTGACTTGTGGGGCTTCTTCAAGATTGTCTGAAAGACCTTCCCTAGTTCGTAACGAGAAGGCAGAAGAGGAAGAAGTCTTTACGGTCGACATCAAACGACTCTCCTCCTCTCTTTCTTCTTCTTCTCTTCTATGTGAAGTTGTCACTGCACTACCAAGAGCAGGACCTTCTATCGCTGGTTCCTTCCTGTCTTCAATAGAGGCAGAAATACCTGAAGAAGACGCAGCAGAAAAAGCTGAAGAAGAAGGAGAAGATAGAGAAGAAGACGAGATGAGGCGACGAGTGGCTTCAAGGGCATGACGGTGATGCCAGCTCCCTTGCCCTGTCTCTGTACATTCGATAACAGTATCAAAGGCCAGTAGCTCTTCTTCTTCTTGATCTTTTTCAGATGATTTCTCGTCCATATCACTTCCTTCTTCATCTCGGTCTTCAGGACGAAGCTGCCATCGTTTTAAGGCTCTCTCAATCAAACCTCCTTCTTGTTCTTCTTCTTCTTTCGTTCCCATTCCTTCTTGTTCTCTCCTATCTGATGTTGCAGAAGAAGTACCCCCAGCCCACCATGCGTTCGAAGGAGAAGAAAAGGCTCCCTCTTCGGCCGTCCTACTGATTCTCTCTTCACCTTCCCGCTTCTTCTTTTTCTTCTCAGCTGCCTTGAGCTGTCTCCTCAGGCGCTTCTCTTCCATCTTACTATGGAGCTGAGATGGGAGACAAGAGACGGAGGAGAAGAGAAAAATAGGAAAAAAGAATGGTAACCACGGACACATCGCTTGTCAACGAGCAAACGCCTAAAGAGAAGCACCTCTTTCCTACCTTCTCGTCAAGCGATCCTTTCTATGGCTTTTCAATCGCTCCCCTGCACATGTTAAACGTTACATACTCCCTCGATGCATGTACGTGTGTGGACGGAATGTATGAAGGTCAGCCATCCACAAACGTACATACATCACATTCACTGCTTCTTACACTGTTTGCTACGCACTAGTATATCCTACACCTTTAGAAAGTCTCGGCACTTTCTGTCATACAGATAAACTCCAGAATAGTGTCAGCGTGTTCTCTACCCACCACTTCAACCACCTGCCACTACAGATGAGTAATGATACATACACATACATATTCATACATACTCATATACACACGTACATAGTCGTGCATGCATACTCATCACATACACATACACACGTACTGCGTGTACACACTGTGACATTCGGGGTTTGCTTAGCACAGACGTGTGCGAGAGCACCTGAATGGGATTGAAGGGAGGCATGTTCTATGTAAAGGACGTACCTCTTTCTATATGAACGTCACGTTGATACAGATACACACGTAGATGCACGTGGAGATTTACGAGAGAGAGAGAGAAAAAAAATCGATAGAGAAATAGATGAGTACGTACATTTGGCTTTGCAGTGATCGGGGTGCGTGTATGAAAGGTGAATATGAGAGAAGGTTCATCTTCGTAAGGTAGATAGATGACAGACATACTCGCATGCGTATATTGTTGATAACGATATGTTTGTCGATTTTGAGAGAATCGATTTCATGGCGAAGCATATCCATGCCTTGATGCCTTAGAGCACTAATTGTCATAGGCTCTGCTGCCATACCCCGGAAGACCTTAGCATCCTCCTTGACCTACACGTAAAGAAGATCCTTCGCACTGCCCAGCTGTACATACACTTGAGCCGCAAAACGCGCCATACACAAAACTGTCTACCTACCTCGTATCATAACTTAGAAGCCTCTCTCTTCTTCTTCTTCATAAGCATCTACCGTATCTATTCTTCCATGCAAAGCCATGAACCTAGGTATACACACATATGAGGGGCAGATGTATATTTCAATAGATACCACGGGGACAGAGTGTCTACGGCTGATACCACGACAAGAGTGGGAAGATCTTTTGCAAGCTGCCTGAACGTAACCAAAAGCGTCGTGAAGGAGCAAGACGGATAGAGAAACACATACGCATATACATGTACTTGTTTGTATACCTACCTACATCTCATTACCGACACATGGTGATGCACAAGAGACTGTATTGTGAGGGGCCCCAGCGCTGAAGATTTGCCTCTTAGCGAACTCTCCCACAGTTACACGTATATCTTCACACATACACATGGTGCTTTACTTCAAGTGTTTCATGATATATAGAAGAACGTGAGAAAGACTAGGACGTGTCTGGACTTTCAGAAGAAAGAAGAGAAGAAATGGATGAGTCGACAAGAACGACAAAGAAAAGAAAAGAAGCCACAGAACGAAGAGCAAACAGACGCTTCCGAGAAACCTTTAGTTAACTCCGCACCCTCCAATCGACCTTTCTTTTCCTTTCTGGAAGTGTTTCTCAAGAAGAGACCCTGCAAGACATTCATTCATCTCAGTCCTTCTCTGTCTTTCTATCGTTCTTTCTGTCTTGTATCTTGGTGTATGTACATCTCAAACTCTCGCCCGTTACTCTCCATCCTCTCCCTCTTTCTTTCTTTCTCTTCTTCTTGTACGCCTATGAGTAGACTAAAGAAAACCAGACAAGACTTTTCATTCTCCCCTCCATTTGCTGCCCGCTCTTCTTCTTTCTTTGTGTTTCATGAGCTTACGATCATAAGAGTTTTGATGAGATCTTTCGGCTTGAGAAGATCGGCCTTTGTTAGGAGAATCTGCCAGCTAACATTCCACCTCTGTAAGAAATGAAGGAGCTCTTTATCACTCTCCTTCAAACCATGGCGGGCGTCAATCAACACAAACACACGCCGAAGATTCCTAAGACATAAACAAGCAAGATAAGAAAGAAGAGAAGAGACAGAAATGGACAGACTGAGATCGAGACAGGTTGAAGATACATAAATACACTAAAGAATAGATAGGTAGATGGATAGAAAGATAGGAAGGTAGATAGACAGCTAGACAGTCAGATAGAGAGATCGATAGACAGATAGATAGAAAGAGACAGACAAGAAGAGGCGAGGTACTGAAAGATATGTCTACACCTTGTGCTTTGATTCTTTGCACGTAGATGTCTACCGAAGAAGAAGAGAGAAGGGTAGTAGTATAGCGGGAGCATAGCAAATGATGAGAAGGAGGATAGCAGTGTACAGACACCTGGGCAGTCAGAACGAGCAGCGGACTTTTCAAAAGAAGTGTAGAGAAGAAGAGCTTCAAAAAGGATAAAGACAGTAGGGCTGACTCAGTAGAAGGTGTATCGGTGTATCTGTAGGTGACCCGGAGAAGAGGTGAGAAGTAAGACAAGAGAAGAGGTATGACGCTTCCTCATCCATGTTCTATTCCTATGCAACACAAAGGGCCAACGGGTACAGATCATCATCCTGACAAGAAGAGAAAACATGCAAAGGGATGGAGAAAAAGAAGAATAAGGACATTCTAGTAGGTGGCCTGTGGAGACCTATCTCCGGAAAGAAGAGACAGCGAGGCAGCCCCTCCCTCTTCTTATTGTTTACATCTCAAAGACGAAGAAACAGAAAGGAAAAGCTAGAGATTGATTGATGGAAGGATCTGCTTGACTGAAGTTAGACAAAAGTAAAAGATCTTCTTTCTTCATGAGAGGAAAGACGAGAAAGATGTATCACTCCACCTATCTTCAGTCTATCTCTACCTGTCTTTAGTCTATCTATCTACTTATCTGTCTATCTATCTTCAATCTATCTATGTCTAGCTTTGATCTATCCACCTATCTTTCTATCTATTCTCCTATTGGTCTCTTACTTGCGTGTTTTAAGATAGAAGAGAGAGAACTCCGTCCACTGAAGACGTGTAGCAGGTGAGGCCTTCGCATAGCCATACCCAGGCAAATCAACTAAACATAACACACTAGGACTGCCCACCTACAGAGACAGAAGAAACGTCATCGAAAGAACGAAAGACAAAAGAAAAGAAAGTGAAGGAAAGAAAGAAGGATGGAGAGAGCGAAAAGGAAAGTAAGGAAGGAAAACAGAGAAAAGAGCTTCTCTTGCGTGCATTGTCTTTCGCGTTCTTCCTTTCTTTTCTACTTCTTCTCTCTCTTTTGAGTTGTCTTAAGATCTCTTAAGCAAGAAGGAGAGACGAAGAGGATGAAGAACAGTCACCTCAGAGCACATTTCTTCTTCTCTTTTGCATCTAGAAAAGCCACTTGAACTCCGGAACGACGAGAAAAACAAAGAAGTCTATCTCTCAGTTTTGTTTGTCTCGAACGAGAGAGAAAGAAAGAGAAAGAAAGATGAAGACTATTCTCACGTTTACTCGTTCTATACGCTTGACTATCGACCTCCTACACAGGTTCATTCCCATGCCGTCCTAGGGCAGACTCAGACATCTCACCCTCTTCCAGCTTTCTACATGCAGAAAACGAAGAAAGCAAACTTCTCTATCTGTGAAATAGATTCTCCCAGCAGTTTTGCCCATACATGTGAGTTGTCTGTTCGACTTCATTCATCACTTCTTCGGTACGTGCGGCTGCTCTCTGGACTTCCACTGCTCTCTCTACGACAAAAAAGGATAGCTAAATAGGTATAGGTGAATGACCTATCTAGCTATCTCTCTTCCATATACGTTTATACATATAGATATGTATATATGTATAGAGAGAGAGAGGTGTATGAATAGGCAGTCTTTCTCCTTTCCTTTTCTAGAGCTCGTCCTTTCCTTCTCTCCCTTCTACTCCTCTCCTCATCTTCCCGTTTTCTCTCTTCCTGTCTCTCTCGCTATCTCTCGCTCTTGGTGTCTCTTCTACCTTGAAGAAATGAACTCTTTGGGTAGTCCCAGGAACTTTCGTCACATGAGCCGTCAGCCGCCGACCCGCCAGCTCATTCAGCAGAGTGCTTTTGCCTACATTTGATCTTCCTGCGAAGGCTATCTATCGGAGAGAAAAGAAAAACGAAGAAAGACAGGGAGAGTCAAAGAATCGAGAGAGAAGAGAAAGGGAGGCCTTGAGAGCGTGATGTCCCGGGAGAAGAACAAAGAAACGGGAAGACAAAGAAGAAAGAGAGAGACTGAGAAGGGCAAGTACAAAGGAAAGAAAATTAACTAGTGTAATACGAGTTCATGGAGAAGCTCCCCTTCAGTAGGCCTAGGAACGCAGCAGAAGAAGATGGTCTTCAAAGCATATAGGCACGTGTATGTATGTTTTGATATATGTATGTATGAACAAGTATGTATGCGTATACATGTATGTATGTATATATGTATGTCTGTGACGGGGATGACGAGGGCGTATTTAAGCCTGGGGTGCCGTCGAGATGAGACGTAGCTATGTAATGCACCAGCTTAGATAAGAAGATACGCTGTAAGTGCCGCTGTGATCTAACTTCTTCTTCTTTTTCATCCAGTGATAAAGCACATGACGAAGGGAAACAAACTGTCGCCTCGATCCAGCTCCGTCTCTTCCGTCTCCCTCTTATTCTCCTTTGATCATCCCTTCATTCTTCTATTTCTTCTTCTTCTTCTACGGTGTCTACTCTCCTGGTGTATAACTATACCTCAGGTAGTAGGGGGGGAGGGAGATCTTCTTCTCTTAGAGCTAATCGCCAGAGTGTCAGGCGAGGCTTCAGTTGTCCTAGGAAGATAGGGCATCTTGAGCTGACGCTTTTGTCTCCTTGAAAGAGCTAGGAGAACAGAAAGGAGAAGTATTACAGCATGCAAGAAGCACGTCAGAGAGAGGTAGAAGAGAAGAGGGAAAAAGAAGAGAGAGAAAGTCATAAAGAAACGGCGAGTGTGAGATCTGTCTATATCAGAGAACTGAAGAATAAAGGGAGAAAGGAAAAATACCGATGTATTAGGATGCAATGCCGAAAGAAGGAATAGTAGGTAGACACACACACACACACAATAGAGGCGTATACAGGTAGTTACACTCTGTACACATATAGTCACGGGGTGTAGATACACGTATATGTATATCAGATATGCAATTTAGTATATACACAAGGATTTAAACTCCATCCAGATGAAAGCACATACAGAAACATAGGTATTTACTCCACGCATACACATATAGGTGCATAGATACAACGGCTGAGAGATAGTTCATACTAGCCCACTGATGTCTATTCTTCGGGGTGCTCTTCATCTTACTTGAAGACTGATAGATAAATCGATATGTAGACATAGGCATAGATTCACCCTATCTCATTTATGTGTATCTCTGGAAACACACAAGCTGAAGTGAAGGGTCCAAACGATTGTACATACATACGTATGTGCACGTCCAGAATGACGGATATATATATATATATATTTCCATATATGCATATATATGCATGGGATTCCATGTGAATGCGTCCTCGGGAGAAGATATATATACATATATCCATGGCGTGTAGGTATGCCAACGCTGTATATCTCCAGATATGCAACTCCAGATAGAGACCGCCAGGAGCTTCAGAAGAAAGAAAGAAAGAAGAGAAAGAAAAGAAAGAAAGAAAGAAAAGAAAGAAAGAAGTGATTACTCTTTGATGTTGAACGTACTTGTCTTCGTTTTTCAGCGGAATTTCTTGCGGCACCTAACTGAAGCCGAAGGACTCGAGCCTGAATAGCACCGTCAAGTCTCTTCACTTTCTTTCTCCTTTGCTGTATCGATTCTCTAACGGGAGCATCCCCTGTTGCATCAGAGAAAGAAGAAGAAGGAGAGACAGAGACATGATCTGCAGCTGTATGAGGACCCGGAAGGAGACCGGGGGGATAAACAATAGGAGCAGAAGACTTGCGACGTAAAGCAGGAGAAAGAGAAGGAGAAGAAGAAAAAAAGGCCTGCGAAGTTGCAGTGTATGTACCAGAGAGGGGGCTATACAGACGACAGCAAGAGAAGTTTTGCTTGTCTTGTCCTCCTCGAGATGTCTTTAACAGAGGTGCAGGAGAACTTAGAGAGGAAGAGAGAGAAGAAGACAAAGAGGAAGAAGGCGAGGAAAGAGATACCCTTGATGAGGCAGTTCGCTGACGGCTCAAGAAAAGAGGAGAAGAAGAAACGGATAAAGAAGAAGCGAGAGAAGAGAGTGTGGAAGGGTGAGAAAAGAAAAGGAAAGCTCGGTCGGGGGGGTTTTTCAAGAAAATGAAAGGAGACAGGGAACAAGATTTGGTCTGAGGAAGAAGAGGAGACAAGAGACATTGTTTTCTTCTTCGATAAGGCACAGACGAGAAGAGAAAGCGAGACGAAATGACAGGAGTGATGACGACAGGTGTATTAGACCCCGTAGACAAAGAGAGAGAAACGAAGGAGGAAGAAGAAGAGAGTGAAGCACTGGGATAGAGAGGAGAACAAGAAGCAGAAGAAGACTTAAATCTACAAGGGGAGGGAAAAGAACTCCACATTGGGAAGAAGAAAAGGAAGAAAGAGAAGAGAAGAGAAAGAAGGAGAAGAAGCGCGACTGACTGTGTCTAGTGTGACTTCATTTCTTCGGTAAAGGAAAGATTGAAAAGGAGGTTTCCGGGGGCTGAAAAGAAAGAGAGGAGATAAATGGTAAGGGGGAAGAAGATGGGATGCAGACAGACGACGAAGAGAAAGAGCAGCCAGACTTCCTTTCTTCTTATCAAGCTTCCTGTGGATCCAAAACGTCTCTTTCCTTTTGAAAGAAGAATACAACAAAGCAGGAGAACCTTCTTCTTCGTCTCTCTCTTCATCGATCTCTTCTTCTCTCGTTCATTCTCTCCCTGGTGGGAGCGAGACCCATATGACAATGCCGATCGGAGACAAAGAGACAGGACAGCTCGGAATCGAAGAAGCGAAGCGTTATAAGCAGAGACTTGAGACACCGAACCCGACGTCAGAAAGACTTTTACAGAAGAGAAAGACGTCTAGAAAAGCTTCCACAGGGGATCCTTTCTTCTTCTTCTTCATTCCTCTTCTCCACAGTAAGCAGAAGAACTTGAAGCAATTTCAGGGAAGAACTGTTCCCTACGAAGAAGAAAAAGAGGAAAGACTCTTTCTGCTTTCCTGTTTTCCGGACAAGAAAATGAGGAAAAAAGATGAAGAAATGCTAGGAATGAATGAAGAGAAGGGAGTTCGGAGAACAAAGAGAAGGCGAGCGATTAGAAAGAAGCAAAACAAGCATCGAAAAGTAGAGATACAAGAGGTAAAGAAGCAGCTGATTTACTAGGGTGGCGAATGACTTCTGACTCCATTGCATACTCCGACAGATTTGAGGTGTACATACACATCAACATCTTGAAGTGTATATACGCCTCAGGAAGCTGGATGGGAGTCGAGAGAGAATAAGAGGATGGGACTTTTTCTATCACTAAGGCGTCATAGAATGTCAAATTCCTGTACATAGAAGCAGACACGACTGTTAGCTGTACATACTCTAAAAAAAAAGAAGCCAACCAGAAATATACATCCTCATACATATAGACTGTCGAGCTACGGATCTGGTACAGGTCTCCTTAGTCGTCTGTACTTTAGCGAAAGATCATGGCTGATGAATAGAGAAGGAGACAATCGTTTAGGGAAAGTCAGTTTAGTTGAGTCAATAGCATGCGTTTTCCAAGATGCTCTCATGCTGCATGCGTACATGGTTGCATGCACGGGAAAAAAGAAAGCCCCAGTGCCATGGCGTCATAGACAATCGATGTGAAGGGTGACGAGAGAGTGTGTCAGCTATCATCGATGTATCATCGTGGCCCGTCATTGGCCGCAGAGGTTTCAGGGGTGGTGAGTCCGACCTAAAGGATCAACGGTGACGCGCCAGGAAAAGTGTTTGATAAAAAGCCGTGAGAAACTCTTATCGATGCGGCAGGGGGGACTTATCATGCGTGAGGGTTATCGAGGATGAATGATGTGATATCATTCCTCCCTTTCCACGTGTCGGAGGTGATCCAGGTTTCGTTGCACATCGATGCTTCAAGCAGATACCTCATGATGCAAAATTGTCGTGTCAGGCGTCATCGATGTTGTAGAGTGGTTTAGGGTGGCGTCGTCATAGGTTATCGATGCTTCAGGGGGAGTTAAAATGCATCACCCCGGGTGGTCGATGCTGTTCGGGTGAATGAGGCTCCAGGCAAAGATCATCGTCGATGTTCCCCCCTGCTGTAACTCACACATGATGTGTCGAAGACATTGCTACGCCGTCACTTCAGGGATGATTGATGCGTGAGGTATCTTCGATGCACGCATCGATACTCCATAGTTGAGCGAGAGCGATACTAAAGCAGTGTGAAGACGTATCAGAGGCTATTGATGATGCGAAGACGGGTGCGCTAGGGCAATCATCAATGTGTAGAAGCGAGTGACGACGCGTCAGGGCTCATTGATGCATCATACATTCTTGATGCCGTAGAGGTCGTTGATGCTCTGTAACGGGCATGTATGATGCTTTATCGACCTTCGTGCGTCAGGGCACATTGACGCGTGATGTGAATGATGGTTGATGGTTCAGGTGGTGTTCATCCGTCAGCGGTACCAAACTAATGCTTTACAGCTGATTGATCATTAGAGTGTCGTGAGCGATCGATGTTTTACCGTTGGCTGTCGGAGTGAATGGCAACCGATGCTTCAAGGGGTGATGGATGATGAGTCAGGTATGATCGACGGAGGTGCGATGTTTACCGGCCCACCGTAAGATGGTGATGCTGCGTCGTGCAGAAGAGCTGCAGGCGTAACGGGTCGTCGTCGGCCTTGCTTCCTGGAGGTGATCGATTCTCCAGGTGATATCATTTTGATGCGTCATGGCAGATGATTGACGAAGCTTCAGAGGTTCATTCCAACCGTCATAGGTCATTGTTGCCTCCAGGATGATTGTGCCTGATACGAATCGCTTGTATACGGTGGAGAATGATTGACTTGCATGGTAATCGTTGCTTGATTGATATGAGCGTGCGGCGCGCATGGGCCCTCAACGCTTCCGAGATGATTGATGGGTCAGGCGTACAGGCGTGACTGAGTTGATCGGTGATTCTTCAGGGCTGGTAGATGCACCACGATGAATCTGTACACGCAGACGTGATTGATGCTCCATACGGGGCTTCACAAGTGACTGGTGCGTTATAATTCTTGCGCTGCTAAAGAGGTGACTCGAAGTTCAATGAACATCGCTTTCTGAGCGGAGATTGACGAGCCATGTGAAATGTCGATTTCTCAGGGACCATTGATGGATAAGGTGTGTCATCCCCCCCCATGGGCCAAGAGTGACGTCAGGTATCCTGGATGGTTTAAAGCGTAACCTCCGTCATGGATCGTCGTTGCGTCATGATAGCTTATTCGTCATCAGGGTGATCGGTTTGAGGTGTAACAACATCTCTCCTCTTGTTTGTTTTCATTGTTGTCGGACCCCTGTGTGTATGCGGGTGATAGATGATCGCATGCATGTGAGTCATTTTCTCGATGTCAGTCAGGAGTCAATATTTTACTCTCTCTTCTGTCCAGTCTGTTTTCGTTTTCTTGGACTTAGACGCCTTGTCGACTAATAGTTCTACATCGGAGTCTATCTTTCTATCTACCTGTCCACCTCCCTCGCTATGTTATCTACTATTTATCTCTTTCAATCTACTCACGTCGAGCAAAAGAGGGAAAGAGCTGGAAAACTCAGAGACACACACGAATTGACAGCGTATGTCTCTGTCCACATGCCGAATAATAACTAATAAAGACTACACCCAGTCATTCTCGATATGCTTGCTAATGCTTCTCTCCCCGTCTGGAGTCTGAGTTTGTGTGGTGAGTGTGTGTCGCTCTCTGTTTGTCTGTGTGTGGAATCGTGTAAGTAGGGATTACATACGTCTTCATATCTCTCCCTAATTCCGAAGCAAAGAAACTGCAACATGCACCAAGAATACAATACTGAACTCTCTAACATAAATTGTTTGTCTCTCGTTGTTTTGCCGAGAAAAAAACAGACCAAAACTCGAAAGAAACACACAAAGAATACCCCCTTTGACAAAGCAAGAACGAAGAGAAAAAAGAAGGAGCGCGATGGATAATCACTGGGGACTGTTTGTGTGACTACTTTGACAACTATTCATATGGATCATCAAGGAGCCGAAATGCTATGACAGTAAGTCCATGGGTCTCGTACAACATGTACATACATATGTGCGTATGTATGTATATACATATAAGGTGTACTTATCCATACAGAACTAGAGAGAGGAATACCTGCGTACTTGGTTAGATTCGTACATATCGGGTGCTTTCTATAGTAGGGCCATGTAAGAGTGAGAAGGTGTGAAAATAAGGAGAGGAGGGACAGAAGAAAAACCTCGTCTAGTCACGTAAACCAAAAGGATGAAAACGGGGGCGTGACCCTAAAGAAAATCTTTATGAACTGTTTAAGATCACACACTACAGTAATACGTTTCTGCTGTTTGTGAACCTTGCAAACTCTCTCCCCGGTCTTAAGCCACCACTACACCTCCTTTACCTCTTTCTCCTCCGTCAAAGCTCGCTGTGCTGAACGCTAGGATAGATCTCAACTAGGAAGGACGACTATGCTTCTCTCCTTTACACCGCTCAAAGTGGAGAGGCCGCAACACCGGCAAAAAGAAGAAAGACTAATCTACCATATCAGTGAGACAATGCAACGACTGAACATGACACGTAAAGAAAGATTACTGAACTCCAAAACACACCTGCTGTACTGTTGCTATCAAGAAAAAAGATCTTCAGCACACATTTGACAGGCCCCACTAACACACACAATTGTCCACGTATACACTTAAACAAGGACACCTCATACATATACATATATGCGATCTAAGTCCATGTCGAAGACAGCAGCACACTGAACCCTATGTGTTGGCTTGGGTGACTTCCGGTGAGAGATGAATCTTATGATTGCAGGTGATATGAGAGACGCTCAAGCTATTGCAGTCGCACGGCGTGAGGACGATGGTATGCCGGCGGATGGAGTTGTCGGAGAAGAATAAGAAACACCTCGTTGACCATTCTTGTCATGCTTCTCGGTTGGGCTTTTCTGACGTGACGTACTGAGGACAGCCTGGAGGTAGAAGGCAGAAAGACATCTGAACGCGAATTCACAAGAGAAAGCGGGGTGTGGGTACATTGAACTATCCAAGTACCTACATGACCGACCCTCTCTTCGGCCCTTTTCCCTTCTCGGAGCCGTTCAAGACATCGGAATGACTCACACCTACCACATCACGCATAGAGACGGACTAAAGAACAGAAAGAAGGAAGAAGAAAAGGAGAGAGATGAGTTGACGAATAGACTGTGTGTGTATGCCTCGCTTACCAGTTCAGTTTGTCGTCTCTTCTTTTGTTTGGGTGCCTCTTCTGGTACAGAAGTTTTCCTTACAAGGGGCATGCTTGTCAAACTACTACCTCGTGAACCGAGAGCCTTCCCTGTCTCTTTGACTGCAGTTGTTGCCCCGTGTTGAACCAGAGAAGCCCTCGTACTCTTGATAGCTGCTGGTCCAGTCGACTTCACGGCTCTGACAATCTTGTTACTACTATTACTCCTTGTCTTTACAGCAGATAAGCCGGCTCCTATCCCATCTCCATCTTCACTCCCCGCTGTCGCTGTACTTGTCCGACGAGCGCTTACTGGAGGCTTCTTTAAGAGATTTGGGCTCGTCTTACGTCGTTGCTTGTTGATAGAAGATGAAGAAACAGAAGCAGAAGGAGGACAAAGGAAAGACGAAGCCGATCCCTCCTCTTCCTGCCCTTGCTCCCCCTCATCATGCTGTCCTGCTGGGACATCCGTCTCGTTCGGGTGAGCAGTATCCACCTTGTCGTCTGAAGATGAGAGCTCTGCATTAGGAGAAGATGTCTTACTCCCTCCTGTCGGACTCACAGATGCAGTTCGACCTGGTTTCTTCACTCTATAAGCCGAAGGAGATCGACTGCGGGCAGGGATAGTATTTCCAGCTTCACTACTACGTCCTAGGTGAGACTTGGCCTTCGGTTTGATTTCCTTACTTTGTTTGCGTTTTGAAGCCACTTTACGCCCTTCACCGACTGTCTTAGAGCTCTTCACTCCAGAGCTTTTCGTTTCTTCTCCGTCTATTGATTTCTCTTCTATGCTGATCGCCTCATCCTCTCCTAGAGAGATATTGGAGGCTTCATCACGATGGCCGTCCTCCTCCTTTCTGGGACTTCCTTCTCTCGATTTCGGGCGAGAGAATTCAGGGGAATGCTCTCCCTCCGGCAAGGATGAAGGTGCTGTAGTCGTTGTATTACGAAGGCTAGCTTCAACAGGATGAAGCACACTAGTAGGAAGGCCTTGAAGGAGCTGTCCGCAGTCGTAGAAAGCGTATCGACAAGGTAGAGAAAGCATACGCAATCTCGCTTCTTCCCGGTCCATAGCTAGCCAAATCTCGGGAATAGATCTTCCATCAAGAGATACAAACAATCGATTCAGCTCAGCAAATTGTTTAGTGCGAAATAGATGACGTATACATTCAACTGAAGGCAATAAGCGAGGCATCAACTCTCGTTTTAAAGAGATAACTTCATGCGAGGAGAAATAAGACGTCATATCGCAGAAGAACGACGAGCTATTGAGATGTTCATCGTTGGTCAAATCAAAACGAGATAAAGCTGGGGCTCCTCCTGCGCTTTCTTTCTTCGTATTCGCTTTGATCCATCCGTCGTTAGAAAAAGTCGATATCCTTCGATCACCACTCGCGTGGTAGACAGAGGATCTCCGAGAAGAAGCTGAAGCTCCACTAAATCGACGTGGTAGATCGCCAAGCATATGACGAAGAAGACGGGTAGGAGCAAAAGGCGGATAGACTTGTGAGATAGAATCAAGTGCGCGTGCAGAAAGAGGAGCATAGGAAGTCGAGTCATTAGTGTCTTCCGTTGTGGTTGTCGCGAAAGAAATCGCATATTCTCGTCTTCTTGGGCAATAATGAAAAGTAACTGTCTCTCCTTGAGAAGTAGAATCCCCCGTCTTTTCTGAGTGCTTAGAAGTAGCTCGAGATATAGACGATACAACAGAATCTCGTCGTTGATCTCCTGATTTCATAGACAACGTCGTCGTTCTTCCCCGTCCATAGACCAAAGATTCAGCATCTTCTTCTGTTGTAGATGACAAAAACTCCCACGATTCCCCCGCTCCTCCTGTACTTTCCAACCGAGCTGTAGATACACCGCAAGATGGCCATAATCTTATCATCTGATTGTTGGTCTCCCCCCTTGGTCTCCCCCCCCACGACACCCACTCCCCTGATGTCTCCTTACTATCGACATTTGAAAGAAAAGTCTTCTTGCTTTCTGGGGGGTTCTCCCCAAAGACATCATCCTCTACAGGGATGACCTTTTCTACCTTCGGTTGAAAATCAAAAAGAGGTGAAACCTTCGAAAACGAGAAGAGAGATTTCTCTGCGGAAGAGGAGAAAAGGTCTGTCCCTCCTCCCCCTTGCCCCCTACCAAATACCACGGCATTTGGAGCGCCGCTCTCAGCTGTGTAGTAATAGCTAGAGCTACTACTACTACTACTATGACCACTAGTCCCTTTGAGTGGACTTAAACGACATGCAGGCAGACAAGAAGAAGAAAAAGGAGACTGAGAAGGATAATACGAGTAATATGTCTTCGGTTTCTGATAGTCCTTCACAGCGTCAATCAGGCAATCCACCATATACTTTAGCTGAAGTAGTCTTTTCTTCTTGAAGAGAACTTGCCCTAGAAGCTTTTTCTCCTCTTTCAAGAGACGACTCTTAAGTTCCTCTATAAACAATACAAACCGGAAGATAATGCTGCAAAGGGGGAATGAAGGAATGAAACGAGAAGAAGGATGGTTTGGCACGGCAGAGAGAAATCTAGATACATCAAAAAATACAAAAAGCAGCTGACCTACCTACAGACTTATCAAATTCTTTTCATGACCTCATGAACTCACACAC